>NW_026869113.1:0-101354 GCF_020745735.1 Hemiscyllium ocellatum | reverse complement strand
AACCCACCCAGACCCTTCCCCCTACATTTTACCCCTTTATCTAAACACTATGGGCAATTTAGCATGGCCAATTCACCGAAAACTGCATATTCTTGGGATTGTGGGACGAAAAAACCGGAGCACGCGGAGGAAAACCAAAAGCAGATACGGGGAGAACGTGCAAATTCCACACACAAAGTCGCCTGAGGTGGGAATTGAAACCGGGTCTCTCGCGCTGGGAGGCAGCGTGCTAACCACTTGTGCCACCCATCTTCAACCATCCGAAGAGCTGCCTGTATCCTCACCGTGCAGCTGTTCATTTCCCCCTTTGGTAGGAGGTTTTGGTGACCGGCACCAGGCACATTTTCGCCCTCCTGTTTTTTTATACGAATCCACTCCTTGCCTCCTTGGCTCCCTGCTCCTCCATTGCCTCCATCTGTCCTGTAGGAGCTGGGATCAGCTACTGTAACTACCTGCTGGCTGCTGGCTGTTCCGCTACATGCCCCCCTTCCCCCCCCCTCCCACCCCCACTGCAAGAGTTTTTTTACACCCACATGCAGCCCCTGGACATGTTTGCAAATAAAATCCTCAAGGTAGCTTCCTCATCACAAACATCTTCAGCTGCCTCATAAAGATTAGAAGTCGGGGTATTCACTGAAGGTCACAAAATATTCAGGAAAAATGTCACCCTTCAGCTCGTGAACTTGTCTGTGTCGATCTGCAGCAAGGCTTGTGCTGTTGGAAGTATTGGTAACATTCATGCAACAGTGCTGCTGGACACTGCACATTTCCACAGTTAAAAGGAGGAGATTATTCAGCTCCTCACGCTAGCTTCACAGGAATATGAGGAAGTCATCCAGCTCAATGAAATTATTGGAGAAGTGTAGAGATAGCCCATTTAGTGCCTCCAACCAATTATACAGGAAGAGAAGGAGTCACGTGTTATGGATGACAGGAGAGCTCCTCAAAATATTTGAAGGCGTTGGCTTAGACTCTATTAATAATTAAGTGTTCTGATACAGTACTATCCCATAAACATGTACCAAGCAAAAGAAAAGATCAGACACAGATTCTCAGATGCAGTTCTCCAATCTAGGAGGAAAAACAAATCAAGTGAATAATTAGACAGAGTTGCCGCCAGGAGACTTCCACTGAAGCTCCCAACTCTGTGGAGGCCTCAGTAGCTTCTGATGTTACTGAGAAACCAAAATACTTCCAGTAATGTGGCTGCCAGAACTGCACACAGTATTCTATCTATGGCCTGGCCAATGGCATGTTTAACTCATATTCCGTCGCCTCGATGAATAAACACTATGCCTACAGTCCCGTGTGATTTTTTAACTGGTAGTTACACTGTCCAGTCACATTCAGGGATGTGTGAGATACATCCTCTGACCTCCCTAGTGTTCTGCTATTCATTGAATTCTTCCCTGTCTGGCTCCATCTTCCAAAGTGTATCACCTCATATTTATCAGGGTTCCATTCCATCTGCCATAGATCTGACCATCTGACCATTCCACCTGCATCTTCCTGTAAGATAAGGCATTCATCCTCATTGCCAATCATCTGGCCAACCTTTGTGTCAAACACAAAATTACTTATTACGCTCAGTCCACACACCCCACCACCCCCTCCACATTCACATTTACATCATTTATGAATACGACAAATATGTAGATACATTGCATGCTCGCTGTGGTACACAACCAGTCACTGGTCTATTTCTACCACCTTTCCAGGAACTTGGGACCACATAGCTGCTCTCTAGTTCTCTAGCACATCCCTTGCGTGGTCAGATTCGACTTAAACATTTAGGTCAGGACATTTGGGCGGCACGGTGGCACGGTGGCACAGTGGTTAGCACTGCGCCTCACAGCGCCTGAGACCCGGGTTCAATTCCCAACTCAGGTGACTGTCTGTGTGGAGTTTGCACATTCTCCCCCGTGTCTGCGTGGGTTTCCTCGGGTGCTTCGGTTTCCTCCCACAGGTCAAAGATGTGCAGGCTAGGTGAAATGGCCATGTTAAATTTGCCCGTAGTGTTAGGTAAATGTAGGGGTCTGGGTCTGGGTGGGTTGCGCTTCGGCGGGGGGTGTGGACTTGTTGGGCCGAAGGGCCTGTTTCCACACTGAAGTAATCTAATCTAAATTTCCTCTCTTGTCTCCAACAGCATACAGCGATACAACTCATCTGGATTTACATCATCCAAAACCATTAATTCCAACTTGCATCTTATATCAATCTGTTCGAGAGCTTTCCAGTCCATCTTCTTGAACTCTGTACCTGCATCTTCCTTATCCCAACTAAAACAGATGTGAAGCTCTCCTGCCACAGGCTATCAATACTCCCCAGTTTCACACACTGATTACCCCTTGGTTTGGAAATGGGTCCTAATTTTTCCCTGGTTATTCCGTTCAGCTTGATGTTTTTGTTGAACATCTTGGGTTCCCCCTAACTTTGCCTGCTGCACTTCTCCATGCCCCAGTATTAGTCAGTCTGCTGTGGGTGAGTTTTCTAGGTTTCCTTGAGATCACCTCTCATTCTTTCAAACAGTAGAGAACAGGTATAATCTCATCCACACTGCATGCAATCTGTGCAGAATACCTTTACTTCGATATTCCAATTTCCGTTAAATTGAAGGCCAACTTCACTTTTACCCTTCCATTTCAAAAGTCGCTCCTGAACCACGTTCGTTCAATTTTATTTACTATTCACTTTCTGAACTCTTAAACATCCACCTGAATATCTCACTATATCACATCCAATAGTTCTCCGTTGTCTCCCTCTACAAGAAACATCTTCTGATATATTCCTGATGAAGGGCTTTTGCCCAGAACGTCGATTTTACTGATCTTCGGATGCTGCTTGAACTCCTGTGCTTTTCCAGCACCACTCTAATCTAAACTCTGGTTTCCAGCATCTGCAGTCATTGTTTTTACCTAAGAAACATCTGCAAACCATTTCAAAAGAAGTTTGTTAACAATGATTATTCGGGTGTGATCCAAGATGGCGGCGATCCAGTCGGCCTGCCCTGCAGAGCTCTGCACCAGAACGAAGACAAAATGATGGGTTCACCCTCTCTTTCTTCCCTATTGTGGTAAAATCAGTCGTTTTTGATCCCCAGTATTGTTCTATGCCATTTTAAGTGAGTAAGGAAAATGACTAAGGGAAAAGGACCATGAGGATTGCAACTAGCGGGGCACTGCAGCGATGGATACGCCCGCGGCTGTGGCGTCGCCCTCTGCGAACGCCCCAGGGGACTTATCTGTGGAGTAGAGCCTGGTCTCGCAATTCAGAGCCCGCGAGAGAAGATTGTTTCAGCGATCGATGAGACCTGAAACAGACTGAAACTGATCTCAGCCAAGCTGCAGAAGCAGGACCAGGAGACCCAGTGTCTCGGGCCGCTCATCGTTGAGGTGGAACTATAGACCGCGGCTATGGAAACCACGGCAGAATCCTCGGTGGGTCGGTTCCAAGCCGTAGAATGGTAGGTAAGGGCCTTAGTAGAGTAGGCCGACGACCTCTAAAATCGGGGCCGTCAGAAGAACATCAGCCTGGTCAGGCTGCCGGAATGAGAAGAAGACCAGTTCGTCAGCTTCTTGTAGCAATGGCTCATACAAGTTTTGAATCTGGAAGTCAAGGGCAGACTGGGTGCAGGTCGAGTGGGCCCACCGGGTCGCAGTGTGCAAGATCGGATCAGATCAGCGCCCCCACCCGGTTCAAGTGCTAGGCCAACACGATAGAGAAAAAAAGTCCTGTAAACTTCTCGAGCTCTGGGGAAGGATCCATAGGCTATGATCTGCAAAGGATCACGAATTATGTTTTTTGAAGACTTCCCTACGGCTGTGATCTGCAAGAGGCAAGCCTTTCATTCGGTATAAAGGAGCCTGAGGAATGTGAATATTCTGGTAAGATATCCAGAAATATTATGGTTCAGCCATGGAGGGTCTGTGTTTAATTTTGACTCATCGGAAAACTCAAAGGACTTCCTGTTCACATTAAAATAGACTAGCTGGTCCAGATAGTATGGATAATTATGTTGTCTTTGATTTCTCTGGGGTTTGCTTGGTTTACCTCCTTTTTTTAAGTATGTGGAAGTCCCATATTTCCCTTTTCTCTCTGTTCTCCTTTCTTCTTCCATTCCAATTATTCTCCAAAGGGGTTTGGGGATGGTGGGAGTTGTTATATTTTGTTTTACCAGGACTGTCTCGGGTCAAAGTACGTATGGGATGGATTGAACGCACACTTTTAATTTTCTTGTTGTAAGACGCGTGCAACTTTTTAAAAACTTTGTTTTGCCTGGGGTTGGGGAGCGGCTTCAGCTAGGAGAAACCATGGGGGATTAATGGGTAATATAAACGCCATCTGCTGGAAGGGGGACAGTCTCCACTTATTTGTGTTATATGCTGGTTCATTTCAGAAATAACTGTTAGAAGTTTTGATTTGGTTGTTAATGTAGTTATATTTTCAAATTTGTATGAACTGTTTACTGCTTTCACTTGACGCGCTATAAATGGGGTTCTTCTCCCAGTGGGTTATGGGTTGCATCAGATTGCTATGGCTAACCGCTTGGTAAAATGGTGCACGTGGAACTTTAAGGAGAGTCACTCGCCGATTAAGAGAAAAAAGCTACTTTCAAGCCTCAGAAAGGAAGAGGTCGATGTAGCCTTGCTACAAGAAACACATCTAACTAATGAGGAGGACTTAAAGTTACAGCAGGTATAGGTTCAGTCCAGTATTTATTTCATCTTTTAATTCGAAAAGTAGAGGAGTAGCTTCACTCATTCATACAAAACTTCCACTTCAGTTGTTTGACCAAATTAAGGACGAACTTGAGTGGTTTCTGATCCTTAAAGCTTTTATACGTGCAGAGGAATTTGGGACATTGTATAATATTGCCCCCAGCACACCCCCTCAAATTTGTAATGGATGCGCTCTCCAGGTTGATGACCATTGGTGAACATCGTACAATTAAAGGGGAGACTTTAACCGACTTATGGACCCCGAAGTGGACAAGATGTCAAGAGGTCTCACGGGTATTTTCCCGCCATCAAGGCAGCTGGTGGACCTGAACAAGGAGCTGTGTTGGTGGACGTTTGAGATGTCTTCACCCTGAAGGTAGAGACTTCACCTTTATTCTAATCCACGTAAGTGCTATACCAGGATTGACATAATTTTTGCCCCATTGGCCTTTATAAATTCGATACTGCCCTGCAAATTCTGATCATGCAGCAGTGTACGTGGATGTTAAGGCCGATGGCGCTGGGACAGGCTCACAGCCTCCTGAAAGATAACAAATTCACTGAATACTTTTCGTGGGAATTTAAGTTTTTCTTGGGACATTAACTTGGGTAGGGACAGTAATCCGTCGGTGTTCTGGAAGACTGCCAAGGCCTATGCAAGGAGGTTGATTATTTCTTACTCGGTGACACGGAAGCGGCAGAAGGGAAAGCAGTAGCGTATGCTTAAGGCTTAAATGAAGGCATCTGAGACAGCATACTTTGAAGACTGTCTATAACTAAGTTGCAGCAGATTACAGCCCTCCGGGCAGCTCTGAACATTGCGCTCACCCAGACAGCAATGAGGGAGATTTTCTTTGCGAAACAGAGGTTATTCGAGTATGGAGCTAAACCGAGAAGGTACTTGGGGCACTTGGCCATAAAGAAGAGTGCCCCCAATCTATTACATCCATGAGAGAGGGTGCTGGCACTATTACCTACGATCCGAATAGGGTTAATACAGCATTCAGTAAGTTCTACTCTGGGTTGGTCCAGTCAGAGGACTGTGCGGACAGATTAGTGAAGATGGAGTCCTTTTTAATACCTTGGACCTCCCAGGTGTAACTTCAGAGCAGGAGTCTCTTTTGAATGCACCTCTGACAATCTAAGAGATAGAGGATGCGGTAAGGCAGCTCCAGAGTGGCAAACCGACCGGCCCAGATGGCTTGCGGAGTGAGATTTATAAGGAGTTGATAGACATGATGGCTGGGCCAATGTTGGATATACTCAACGATATTTCTAGATTGGACTGCCTCCCATCCTCTCAGAGAAAAGCAAATATTTCTCTTATTCTCCAGAGAGGGAAAACCCCAGAGGATTGCCTATTCGTATAGGCCTGCACTGTTATTAAAAATGTGGACTTTAAAATTTTGTCGAAAATACTAGCTTAGAGGCTGGAGATCCTGTCCTTCATTGTGAAAGTGGAACAGGTTTTATTAGGAGTCGCAGGTCCCCTATTACTATTAGGAGAGTGCTAAATCTGGTTCAGCAAGGTCGATTCCAGGCTTGGTAGTCTCGCTGGATGCAGAGAAAGCACTTGATTTGGTGTACTGGCCACAACTCTTTTATGGCTTGGAACCGTTTGGCCTTGGAGTTGTCTTTGCCTGGTGGATGGCAGAATTATATAGATACGCTAAAACAGCAGCAGTTCTCTCTAATGGTACAAGGTCTAATGGTATAATTTTAGCATCGGCAGAGGCAGCCGACAAGAGTGCCCCTTTCACCACTATTATTTGTATTGGTGATTGAGCCGTTGGCAGAGGCCATCCAGAGGGTTCCCAATATAACTGAACGGGTGATAGGGTCGGGAAGGCATTGAATCATCCTTTACTCAGATGACATTTTTCTCTCTCTAACTGATATCTTTGCCCCATTTAATTGAAGTGATTGATCTATTTGGATCTTTCTCAGGGTATAACATCAATTTTATGAAATCGGAGGCCATGCCTGTTGGGGTGTTATTCGAGTACCTGATCATGGGGGGGAGCAATCTGATTCCCTTTCAGACAGTCACAAGGAGGTTTCCTCTGTTTAGGCATTTTTGTCACACCAGCCTTCAGTCAATTATATAAAGCAAACTTCTGCAGGTGCTCGAGAAGATAAGATGGGACCTTCGGCTCTGGGAAGATATTCCAATATCCTGGTTGGGTAGAATATCTCCGGTTAATAGGAATGTACTTCCTCGTTTCTTCTATCCCACGTGAATGGTCCTGTTGGTGCTCTCCAGGCCGGTGCTATGGAGGCTTTACAGTTGGTTAAGCTTGTTTATATGGCACTACACGTGGCCTGTTATGATGATCGCAAAATTACAGCTTTTGCAGGAGATGTAGGGTGTGAATTTTCTGGACCTTAAGAAATACCAACTAGGTTCCCTGCAATCGTTGTGGCTGATTGAGCTTGCAAAGACCTGCGGTCAGTTTGGCAGTTCATTGAGGCACCCCAGCCAAACTGCCCTCTCATTAATCTGTTGTTCGTGGGCAAGACGAGGACTGTAATGGACCATTACAGAAATCCAATTGTCCTTAAAATAGTTAAAGACTGGAAAATGATGTGACAAAGTGAGGGCAATTTACAAATATAAGCTTCCCCTTTTACTCCCATTGTAGGATTTGTAGGATCCCAGCTGGGATTGATGGATTATGGCTTTGGTTCTGGGAGTCCAGAGGAGTTTCCTGTTTGGGAGAATTATTTGACGTGGTGGTCAGGATGGTTTTAGAGCAGCTGAGCCAGAAATATGAGTTATCTTGGAGGTGCCACTTTCGTTATTTTCAGATGAGGAATTTTAGACAAAAAAAAAGGACGACATTAATGGATAGTTCCCGTAGGTCGGAAATGGCGAGAAGAGTGCTTCGTCCACAGGTGCTCTCTCGGCCAGCACCCTCTATCATTTATTAAGAGGTAATGTCTCAAATGATATAGAACAGCTGCATGGAATCTGGGCTCAGGAATTGTGGGTGGAGATTTCACCAGAGGAGTGGGAAAATATTTGGGAGACCATAAGGACGATTTCAATTTGCAATAGGACATAGGCTATGCAGTTGAAGGTACTCCACAGGATTTAATTAACACCAGAGCAGCTTGTCAAATTTAAGACAGGAGCGTCCCCAATATGCCCCAGATGTACAATAGATGTTGGTATGCTTACTTATTGCTTGTCTTCATGACACAAGCTTTGTAGATATTCGTGCACTATAGCAAGTGTTTTGGAAGGGGTTTTGGGAACCGAGGTCAAGGCAAATCTGGTGCCCCTCCGCTTGGGTTCGCTGAACCTTCCCTCTTTGGACTTGCATGGGAATAAATTGTTTAGTATTCTTTCATTTTGTGCACGGAAGAACATTCTGATGAAATGGGTTCCAGGAAACCTCCCAGGACTCTGATTGTGGTGTAGATTAGTTATGGAGCCCAACCCCCTAGACTTCCTTACGAGTATGGGCACCAGAAAAAGAACATTCTTGTAGGACGTGGCGGCCCTATTTCAACCATATAGACATGGTTTTATTGGCTTTATTGGTCAGGGCATTTGTGTAACAGTGAGGGCTCTGACAGGAAGAATTATGAACAAATACGGGTATGGCAACTCATACTACAGGTGATGGGGAACTTTGCTAGGATTGTGCTGGGTGTTGTAACTTCATGTAATTTAATTTAATTTGCGTTGGTTCAGCTCAGTTTAATCTATGTTTTGTTTTGATTTTGTTTTGATATCAGCCCATTGATTTTGTGCACAGGGAAGCTAATGAGTCCATTCAGCCCCTCATGCTTCTTACACAGCAACCAGAGTAGGGGTCATTTCACACCATGTGTCAATTATACAGGATTGGAGCGAACGAAGAGAATATAGAGAAGTGAGAATTCAAGCATATCAACTTCACGATGGAATATGAAGTAGTGAGAAAACTGCTGGAATTAAAGAAAATTGTTAAAATCGATTATTCAGGAATTAATGAAAGGACATTTGCAGAGTCAAGCCACAAAGGATGAATCGTATTTTCATTATTTATTTGAGTCTTTAAGAGTGTGAAAAGCAAGCTGCATAATGGGGATCCTGGAGATGTAAAATCAGGACTTGCAGAAGACATTTAATAAGGTGTGCACAAAAGATGAATCTGCAGAATAAGATCACCTATGGTTAGAAGAAATTTATTCGCTTGGATATAGGATTGGCGAAACAAAGAATTGCAGTGAGATGGAATAACTGGTTCATTTTCTGTTTCCAAAAATATCATAGGGCTCAGTCCCCAGGCCCCAACTATTAGCAATCAATATTATCACTTATTTGAGGGGATGGACATGCTATAATCAGTTTTTCAGAAGACACTGACTCAGGTGAGAAATTGTAATGAATGGTTAAGGATAGGTTGGGCCATTATTTGGGAGATGAAATGAAACAATGAAAAGTATGAGGCCGTTTTGGTCGGTGTAACAGAAAGGCAACTTACTATCCAAACAGAGGGAAACTACAGAGTGCTTAGGTACAGGGGGATCTGGTATCCCCATCCATATCGCAAAAAAACACAGATGCAGGTATAGCAGATAATGAGAAAGGCAACTGCAAATTTGGCATTTATTTCTGAAAGAATAGATGATAAAGTGAGGGAGGTATTGCTGCAATAATGCCAGGCTTTTGTGAAATCGCAATTGAGTACTGTGTACAGTTTTGGTGTCCTGACTGCAGGAGGGATGTAATTAGCATGGAGGCAGTTCAGAAGAGGTTTACTAGACTAATTCCAGAGATAAGGAGTTTGTTCTTTGAAGAGAGATTGATCAATTCAGGCTTATACTCTCTGGAGTTTAGTAAAATGGGAGGAGATATCTCTAAGGTCTGGACAATGCTAAAGGTGATTGATGATGTCAACATGCATTGTTTATTTCCTCATGTGGGGTAATCTACAACAAGAGATCATAGTTTTAGGATAAGTGGAGAGGAATTAAGACAGTGATGAGATAACTTCTCTCCAAGAATTGTAAATCTGTGGAATTCACTGTTCCAGAGTGCAATTGATGCTGGGATATTGAGTAACTGAAGAGATATGGAGAGTGGGCCGGAAAGTGGGACTGAGACCGAGATGATATCAGTCATGATTGTATTCAATGGTGGAGCAGGCTGACATCACATATGATTGTATTCAATGGTGGAGCAGGCTGATATCAGTCATGATTGTATTCAATAGTGGAGCAGGCTGACATCAGATATGATTGTATTCAATGGCGGAGCAGGCTGATATCAGATATGATTGTATTCAATGGTGGAGCAGGCTGATATCAGATATGATTGTATTCAATAGTGGAGCAGGCTGACATCAGAAATGATTGTATTCAATAGTGGAGCAGGCTGAAATCAGATATGATTGTGTTCAATGGTGGAGCATGCTGGAGGGGCTGGATTGCTGACTGATTTTCCTCGTCCTTATTCCGCCCTTAGAATGGGGGAACACAGAAATGGGGAAGGGTTGGTTATCAGCCAGAAAGCAGGAACATTGGAAAAATCAGATATAATCAGTTTGAAAGAATGTAACCAGTAGGGTCTCACAGTAACCAGTGCAGGGTCTTCAACTATTTACCATCTATATCCATGAGCTAGAGAAGTGGAACAAATGTACTGTAACTAAGGTTGCCAATGGAACTAATCTAAGCAGGAAATTAAATTATCAATGGAAGTTATAGAGTTTGTAAATGCATATGGACCGGTTAATCCAAGGATAAAAGTTTGGCAGGTGGGATTTAACGTCATATATAACTTGTCATTTTCTTCCAGGGAGAACGGCAGGCAGTATTTTACTGAAATACAGAGAGATTACAGGACTTGGTGATAGCGTGTGTACTGGAGGGTTCACTCTGAGCCATTGAGACATGGCAAATGTTGCTCCATCACCCTGCTCGCCTGCTGCCTGATGTTTCCAGCGGGCCTATTGCTCTCATCCACCAAATATATCCTCCATCACTTAATGACAACACTGATGTTGAGATCTGAAAGATGATGGAGCCGTCACCCACTCCTGCCTGGAAAGTTCAGGAACATAGAAGCTGAATTAAATGTGACCCTAAAAGCCACTGGAAGCACCGTCCTCCCCCGGGTGTGAAGTCGGAGATCATGTTGAAGGAGGTGACACCGCACTGTGACCAGTTCCTTATTCAATCAGTGTCCCACTCTGTTCCTGGGTTAAGTGGAGCTTGGAAAGCTGTTCCTAGAAAACCCGAGGTGGATACAGCAGATCCCTTTCCCCAGACACACGCACTGCGTGGTTTCAGACCTTCCCCTCTTGGCAGCCTCTGCTCCATTTGTTGTTCATGTTACAGAACCAGATGCTGTAACTACAGTCCCCATGCTCCATCCAGACTTGGGTCACCAAATGCTCAGGTCTCCCTGAATGTCTGAGGCAGCTCACAGCGCAACGTCCAGCAAACCATCCCCAGCCCCTCTACTAACATTTCAATAACAGGTGTCAGTCCTGAGCCCCTCAGTTGCAAGTTCGATTCCTGGTACTTAACAATAATACTTGGGGGGCTTCCTCGTGTAACTGACAGAATCATCATCTGAGAGGGACAAACACAGATGTTCAGTGAACAGGCACAGAACAAGGTTCAAAGCTGCTGGGACCCCCTGTCCAACATGGAGCACTACATGGGACACACCGGGAAGTGAACAACAGCCGAACACATACTCCACTATCCATGGAGCACCATATGGGACACACCAGGAATTGAATAGCCCTCGACACACTATTTCATTGTTGCTGAGCTACACAGTGCCAGCTCTTGATACATTAAGGATCCAAATGGGACCCACAGCCGTGAAGTATAGAAGAGCATGAGCCATGCACTTTGCACATTGTTTCTGAACTTCATAATTACGTCCCGGGGGATTCAGGGATATGAGCACCAACGGTCAGGTTAAGGTACAGAAAGACGGATATTCGTGTTATATTTGGATGTTTATTTGATCAACAAGTTGAATAAACATGGCTCCTCTCAGAGAAATGTGATTAGTTGGAGGAGTCAGACGCTGGCATGTCCAATATCAAGAATAAGAACATAAAATAAATATGCTGACAGATCAGCTCAAATGGTCAGTTATGCACGATATCAAATTAAACTCACAGAATAAGACATCATAATCCAGATGAGATATCTATTCAGCGTGAAGCACTGTGCAGACGTGGTTAGTGTAGTGCTCACTACAACCCAGCAATCTGTACAGACTGTGCAGAGTGCATCAGTCCACGGGGAGCTGTGCAGTGAATAACTCTGTAAGCCTGGTGAATTTACCCTTCCAGAAAGTAGAGCTGTGTCCACCATCCCAGTGCATTGCCTATTAATACTGTGTTTGATCACTGCCCACTGTCGGGAAACTTGCAGCCCATGCTGGAAGTGACAGGATGTGTAACTCCCATCCATTTACAGCTCCATATCTTCATTGTGCCAGGCACTTTAGAACATCTAGTCAGGAGAAGGATGAAGCTTACATAAGGTTGAGGAGGCAAGGGTTAGGCAGGGCTCCAGAAGGTTGCAAGGTAACCAGGAAGGAACTGAAGAATGAACTCAAGAGAGATAAAAGTGTGCATGATAAAGCCTTGGCGGGTACGATTAAAGTAAAACCTGAGAAGTTCTACACTTATGTGAAGAACAAGAGGATGGCCAGAGTGAGGGTAGGGCTGATCAGGGATAGGAGAGGGAACTTGCGCCAGGAGTTGGAGGAAGTAGGGGAGGTTCTTGATGAATGTTTTGCCTCAGTATTCACTCATGAGAGGGACCTTGCTGTTTCTGAGGACAGCATAAAACAGGCGGATATGCTAGAACAGGAGGATGTGCTGAAAAAATTGAGAAACACATGGATAGATAAGTTTATTTGGCCAAACAGGATATGCCCTAGGAGACTATAGGAAGTGAGAAGAGATTGCTGCGCATTTTACGATGATCTTTGCATCCTCACTGCCCACTGGAGTCGTGCCAGATGGCAGGAGGCTGGAAAAAAATATTCACTGGTTCAAGAAAGGGAATAGGGATAATCCTGGGAATTATTGGCCAACCAGTCTTATACCAGTGACGGGCAAAGTATTGGAAAGGATTTGAGAGACAGTATTTATGATTACTTGGGAAATTATAAATGATTAGAGACAGTCAACATGGCTTTTGTGAGGAGCAGGTCATGCCTCATAGATCTTACTGAATTCCTTAAGGATTGACAAAACATGTTGATGAATTAGAGCAGCACATATATGGATTTAACAAGGCGTTTGAAAAAGTTATCCATGGTAAGCTCATTCACAAAATAAGGAGGCATGTCTTAAAGGGAGATCTGGCTGTCTGGATACAGAATACAGAAGGTGGTGGTAGATGGAACAGGTGCAGCCTGGAGCTTGGTGACCAGCTTGATGATCTGTTCTAGCACCCCTGCTCTTTGTGTTTCTTTTTTTTACAAGAGAATTGGATGACGAATTGGAAGGGTGGGTTCATAGGTTCGCCAATGGCACGAACTTTGGTGGAGTTGGTGGTTAATATGGAGGGCTGTTACAGGTTGCAACAGGACATTGACAGAACTGAGCAGATGAGTGACACATCGAGATAAATCTGGAACTGCGGGATCTTGTTGTCCATGTCTATAGATTCTCAAATTTGCCATCCAGGCTGATGCTGTTGTTTAGAAGGCGTATGATGTGTTGGCTTTCACAGCTGGGGAGATCAGTTTCAGAGCTGTGAGGTTTTGCTGCAGCTCTATAATCCCACCGTTTAACCCACTGTGATGAAGTTGAATGCTGTTCTGCATTGGCAGCTTGCAAGTACTTGTCATATGACTAGTTAATATTTTCAGAGTTTACTGGACAATTGAAACCATGTAACATTTGGGTGTGAAACAGATATTTTGAGCTTTGGTTACTCTTTTGAAACCTATTCGAATTTAAACAATCAAGTTGAAATTATGTACCATTATACTAAACCCAATCGATTTTAAATTTAGTGTTTTGTCATTATCAAACCAAAGAGATTGGCTGATGTTGATGGAGTAAAGAGGCACGCATTTTGAAAGCTAGACAGAGAGTAAACTACCATCGTGAGAGTCTGCCATGAACAACATTCTCTGTGCAAGATAATGGTTTTGGACGAAAAACTCTTGCATTAAAAGACAGAACATGACCCAAGGAGATATTCAGTGGAAAGAAGGAGGACATTGGAGACTGCAGCCACTCTCTGGTTTATGTAATTTTAGCACAGTCTTTCTTTAATTGGAAGAGTATATTGTTCAAGATGGAAGAAGTTAACAAACAGTTCAGAGAAAGCGAAGCTTAGAGTTGGGAATAACTGTTGTTCAATGTTCACTTTTAGAATTAAGGAATGCCTTGATATTATTTTCTATTAAGTATTGGAATTTGCGAGCTCTCTGTCAATCGACTTTAACAGATTATGAGCGAGGGGGGCTTTTCTGCGTGTTTGGTTTCATTAGCAGAAAGGTTCATCGCCGTGTCATAACACTACACCTGTAATACCATGTTGTGGTCACCTCATTAAAGGAAAGAGGTGGAAGCTATAGAGAGGATGCAGAGAATTACCTATGGAACGGCAGAAAGATTGACACAAGCCACACAGAGCGAGTGAAATATTGAGAAAGCTACCACGTGTAAAATAAACAGTGGCAGATTCCCGATGTCTATATAAACGTCAGTGAGTGCAGTGCGTCTGTATTGACGACAGGGTATCTGTGTGTGCATGTGCATCTGTGTATCAGTATTTGTCTTTGTGTGCCTGTATTAGTATATGTGCTACTGCATCAGTCTCCGTGTGTGTCTGTGTATCTATATTCATCTCTGTGTGTCTCAGCATGTCTGATTTTGTCTCTGTGTGTATCTGCGTTTCTGCATTCATCGCTGTGTGTATTGGAATGTCTTTATTTCTCTCTGTGCCTACCTGCGAGCCTGTATTTGTGTCTGTGTGGATCTGCATGTCTGTATTCGTCTCTGTGTGTATTTGACTGTCTGTATTCACCTCCGTGCGTATCTGTGTGTCTGTATTCATCTCTGTGTGTATCTGTGCGTCTCTATTTGTCTCTGTGTATCTCTGTGTGTATCAGCCCGTCTGTTTTCATCTCTCTGTGTATCCGTGTGTCCTTATTCATCTCTGCGGGCAACTGTGTGACTCTATTCGTCTCTGTGTGTATCTGCGTGTCTCTGTGTGTATCTGCGTTTTGTATTGTCTCTGTGTGTACCTGCTTGTCTGTATTCATCTTGCGCGTATCTGTGGGTCTCTATTCGTCTCTCTGTCTACCTGTGTGTCTCTGTGTGTATCTGCATATCTGCATCCGTCTCTGTGTGCATCTGCGTGTCTGCATTCACATCTGTATCTGCGTGCCTGCATTCGTCTCTATGTCTATCTGCATGCCTGTATGCATATCTGTGTCTGAATGTATGTGTTCGTCTGTATGTCTATCTGCATGCCTGAATTCATCTGTGAGTATGTGTGTGTCTGTATTCGTCTCTGTGTGTATCTGCGCGCCTGTGTTTGTCTCTGTGTGCACCTTTGAGTCTGTGTTCATCTCTGTTTGTATCCTTGTGTCTGTATTCATCCCTGTGGGCATCTGTGTGATTCCATTCGTCTTTTTGTGTATCTGCGTGTCTATATTTGTCTGTGTGTGTATCTGCGTACTTGTATTCATCTCTGTTGTGTATCTGCCTGCCTTTATTTGTCTCTGTGTGTATCTGTGTGCCTGTATTTGTTTCTGCGTGTCGCTGCACGTCTGTATTCGTCCCTCTGTGCGCCTGTGCATCTGTATTCATCTCTGTGTCTCTGTAGTTGTCTCTTTGTGTATTTGCTTGTCTGTTTTCATTGCTGCGTTTTGTCTGCGTGCCTGTATTCGTCTCTGTGTGTATCTGTGCGTCCATGTGCACAGCGGATCTGTCAGCCTCTCTGGTGTTTATAGTGATGCAATGTCCCCCTCTGCTGGACTTCACACACCTCTGCGTTAACAGCACTGCAGGGTGTCAACCATTTGGGATTCAGTCTTGGAGGGAGGGGGAGGGACGCAGCTCATAGCGCCATCCAAACTGACAGAACCATCTGCACACTCACACACCCACAGTTTGGTATATGGAGGATTGTAATCGTACTGAGGACCCTGAGAGTGGAGAATGTCCATGTAAAGTTATGTCTATGGTCGCTCTGCAGTGTGGAAGTGGTTTGTCTTTGAAGATTATTCATGACACAGAGTGCACAAATTAAAGAGTATTTCCACCGCAAATGCATCCAAGCAAGGTTGACGGAACCATTTGTAAGTCGATGCAGAGAATATATTGCACGTTCATTATCTTGAAATGTTTTACCATATACTCCTACAAATTATAATGAGAAAAGATTGAAAAGTCCTGAAACTGACAGTGGTGGTGATAATATCTCAGGAACGATATCGCTAGGTATCAGACGAAACTGCTATGTGCTTCCAAAGATGTTATTTGAAAAACCAAACAGCCGTGCAATGTGAGAGATTGACAGTATTTGATGTTCTCTGAAAGAAACAAAAATCTGACACTAGTGCAAAGGCATGGGGAGGCGAGCAGAGGGTGGCATTGTATAACTGTAAACTTATCAGGGTCAGGCGTAGCGGTGTGGGGGGTGGTGAAGAGTTGATCTCAATTTCAATGGATTTAACCCAAAAAATGGCAAGACCTCGTCTCACGGAGATACACACAAACATACACAGACACGTTAAACACACAACACACATACATGCTGATATGGACACACAAAAACAAACACACACACTCCTGCACACAGTTTCTTTAAGATAAGTTGAATAAGCTTTTCATTAATTCGGGAATCAATGATCATTTGGCGAAGGTAGTAGAATGTAGGTGAGAAACATTTCAGCTGTAATCAAATGGCACAGCAGATCCAATGGGCTAAGTGGCCTGATTCTGTTCCATTTTCCCATTTTCAGGAGAAAGTCGCTTTCAAAGGTTGAATTTGAATGCAGATTACAGGGTTTAAGGTAGGATTCTTGGCAGTGTGGAGGAACAAAGGGATATTGGGGTCCATGTCTATAGATTCCTCGAAGTTGCCAAAGCCTTCAAGGTGATAGGGCTGTTAAGAATGTGTATGATGTGTTGGCTTTCATAAGCTGGGGAATTGATTTAAGAACTGCGAGGTTATGCTGCAGCTCCATGAGGCCTGATTAGACCACACTTGGAATGTTGTGTTGAGTTCTGTTCGCCCCATTAAAGAAGGATGTGGAGGCTTTAGAGAGGGTAAAGATGGGAGTTACCAGCACGTTACCTGGCCTGTAGGGTATGTCTTATGAAGAAGGTTTGAGGGAGCTTTAACTTTTCTCATTAGAGTAAAGAGGAATGAACAGTGACTTGACAGAGGTGTGCAAGATGATGAGAGGCACCGATAGAATAAATAAGTAGAGTCTTTTTCATAGGGTGAAAATGGTTAACACGAGGAAAACATAATTTTAATGTGATTGGAGGAAGGTTTGGGAGATATGTCAGAGGCAGGTTGTTTACAAAGGTAGTGATAGGTGCATGGAATGCACTGCCAGCAGTGGTAGTAGAATCAGCTACATTAGGGATATTCAAGTAACTCTTGGATAAGCACATAGATGATAATAGGATGAAGGCTCTGCAATTTAGTTTAATCTTAGAGTAGGATAAAAGATCGGCACACCATTGAGGGCTGAAGGGCTCTTACTGTCCTGTAATGTTCGATGTTCGTTGTTCTAATTTCTTGAACTCCTGTGAAAATATTGTACCTGGAATTCCTTTAACTTCAGTAGAGGTTAACCTGGTCAGTATTTAATTGTCGAGGGTTAATGGAAATTTGACGAGGTTTGAGGGGGGTGGGGGAGATGGTCTATATTTGTTCGTAACTGTTGTGTCAAAAGGATGATGATTGGTTTGAGGGGAACTCATTTTGATAATAAGAGCATTCCTATTTCAGACTGGGAAAGGGATGTTCCTTTCTCTTTAGGATGATGCGATCTGTGTTCTTCTCATGCCCAAGGAGCAGTGAAGACTGGGTTCATGAAAATACTCAAGGATGAGTTAAACAGATCGTTGTTGAACAAGAGAATCAATGTTTGCTGGGAACAGACAGGAAAGGGATGCTTAGTTACAATCACATCGACAATGTCCATTCTGAATTGTGCAGCAGGCTCGAGGGGCTGAATGGCCACCTGCTGCTCTTGCTTCATGTGTTGTTCACTCACTCAACCCCGCGATGTTGTTACAGGAGGTGAGGAAGATCACATTCAGCCATTCAGGATCGAATCAATGTGACATGAGGAGACCTTTCTGCCCCTCTAAGGATTTACAAAGGAATAGGATGAAGCTCTTCAGTCATTTGAGTGCATTACGCAGAACAAGAGGAAACTGAAAAATAAATATACTCAGTAGCTTTAGAATCTTTGCGAAGATGTTTCACTGTACTTGCTCTTGGAAAGAAGGCCTTATTCTGTCATACAGCACGGAAACAGATCCTTCGGTGTACCATGTCTATGCTGACCAGATGTCCTAAATTAATCACGTTCCACTTGCCAGCACTTGGCACATATCCCATAAAAACTTCGTGTTCGCTCAAATAGCTTCATTGAAATGGCTTTAAATACTGTAGCTGTCCCAGCCTCCAACATTTCCTCTGGCAATTCATTCTATACACTCTGTGAGAAGTTTCAACTTTTGCCCCTTTTAAATCTTTCTCCCCTCACCTTCAATCGATGTGCTCTAGTTTTGGACTGCTCTAAGCTAGGAAAATGTTCTTGGATCTTCACCATTTCCTTGCTCCTCATGATGTTATAAACCTCTATAAGGCGAGAACACTTCAGGATTGAGAACGAGAGGCGTTCGTATTGAACCACATAAGATATTGAGGAGAGTGTATCTGGTGCATAGCCTATGGACATTTTCTCTGGTATGGGAGTCTAGAACTGAGGATTCAAATTTAAGAAAACAACATGTATATGTTATATAGTCTTTTCAAAACATAAGAAAACAAATACTATGAAGACATGATTTTATTGGACAAAAATATGAGGTCACATACAAATGCATCTTCATTAAAACTCCTACACGAAGCAGAGAACAGGGACAGAGTCATACAGTTCCGAGAATGTTCAAGGAGGCCTCACGTGGTTCAGTTTGATCTTCAGATAACATTATTGTATATTTCTGCTCAGAGATGGAAAAAATGCAACATGCTGGAGAAGCCACTGCTTATTGCTCCCTTTCTTTCCTTGTTCCTTCTCGCAGCAAAGTATGAGAGGTGAAAACTGTTCAGTCATCTTTATCATTCATGTAGGATTACTGTTGAGGAATCATTGGCATCTCCCTACTGCCTAAAATCAAAGGTAATTCAGCCAAATCCGACCGTTCCAGGAATAAATCATGCTTGTGTGAGCAGAGCAATCTCAGAGGCAGTATAACATTTAATTATATTACTTTTGTCTTGAGTTTAACTATTGCTTGGACGAAGCTCTTTCAAGCTGATACTTTGCAGCTTTTTTTTCCTGCTTGTATTTCGGCATGTGTATGTGTGTGTCTGTGTGCACTTGCGTGTATGAGACACTGTGTATGTCTTAATGTGTGCGTCTGTGTGTATGCACAGACTGCATCTCAGTATGCGTTCAAAGATTAATGTATATATTTGTCCAAACTGTTTGCCATTTATTTTTCCATCTTAGCTTTGAGTAACTTTGCTTTGGTGAATTAGTTTTGCAAATGTAAAATATCGAACTGACTTGTCCCCAGCAAAGAAGCTGACCTAGTCTGAGACTTATATCATTGGTCATATCACCAACCGGGTTACATTTAAAATTTATCATGATCACTGGAGGAACGGGACGAGAAAATGAAAGAGTGGTCCGTCCAACCCCTGTCTGAACATGGATGAGGAGAATTTCACAATATGTTGTTTGAGTGGGAATGCTCTTTCCCAGAAGTTTGTGGTGCCTGTGTGTTTGCATTTAGTCAAAGCATTTAGATATTGGAGAGTAAAGGACAATGAACTACAGATATGGAAGTGGGGTTGAGGACACATCCAGATCAGCCACGACCTTACTGCCTAGTTGAGAGGGCTTAAAGTGTCTAATGACACACTCCTACTTCTCAGTCCTACGTTCCTATGTTCCATTCAGTTCCTCAAAACTGCAAGACAGGAGCATTTGGAGTTCATTTATTCCGATAACCTGGTGCAGAGAAACAGAAGAGAACATTCACTGACTGAAGACTCGAGAGTGTAGCGCTGTAAAAGCACAGCAGGTCAGGCAGCATCCGAGGGGCAGGAGAATCGCCGTTTCTGAGCATCAACTTCTGCCAGAAACGTGGTTTCAACAGAATACAAGGACGCTATTCAATCCATTGAAACTATTGGATAAGAATAGGGGTAGCCCATTCAGACCCTCCTGTCTATTACCTAAGGAGGGAAGGAATGTAGTCAGCACATCGAGATGTTAAACAGGAATCGGAGTCGCCAAGTCAGGTCCTTGAGCTGCTTCCAGATGACCAGGAGTTGGCCATTCAGCCTATCGAACCACGTGTACAGAAATAGGAAGATGTCTTTGATGCCCCAACATGACAAAGAGTGAATCAGAGTCTACACAGATAGACTGCTCTATGTTGTTCCTCCTGGTTCCTTTGCTCGTGGTACATATGTGTCACTTTAACTTGATTTGCTGAACGTGAGAGGGAAAAGTGAATGGTTTGTGTCAAGTCTCAAGGAAATGCCTTCTATCTCCGAGAAGACATTATTGTACTCCTATAGAGGGCAGAAGCTGGTGGGAATGATGAACTATTTCAGGAGTAAGGCATTAAGGCTGCTGATAGATTTATGAACAGTGCAGAGACACACATCAACTGCACATTGAGACGGTGAGAATTCATTCAGAGCCTGGAGATCCCTCTCAACCAGCATGGGGTCTCCACACTGAAATGTGAACTATTGGGAATTACATATCATGGGGAAAATGCAATTTCTCATAAAATCAACATCTTTTTTCTGGACATAATAAATGTTAGTCCATAACCCTCAAGTTTAAATGTAATCGCTTGTTATTCTCTCGCTGTGCTACGTATTTAGCTGGATTATATTCTCATAACCTTTATCAGTTAATTATCGTTTACACAATGTAATTCAATAATTTGCTTGCAAAGGTGGAAACATCTTATTGCACAGTTTGTATGCCTTTTTTTATATTTGTTGTAGCCTTAGCACAAAAGTACGTGTTTTGTTTACTGAACAGCATTAGGCAACTATCTGTGTGGCGTTTGCACATTGTCCCCGTGTCTGTGTGGGTTTTCTCCGGGTGCTACGATTTCCTCCCACAGTCCGAAGATATGCAGGTTAGGTGAATTGGCCATACTAAATTGCCCATAGTGTCAGGGGTGAATAGAAGGTAGGGAAATGGGTCTGGGTGGGTTACTCTTCGGACGGTCGATGTGGACTTGTTGGGCCGAAGGGCCTGTTTCCATGCTGTATGTAATCTAAAAAAACAGTGACCTGTTTATCGGGATTCAAGGGTCAGACACAGTATGTATTTTTAATGGGCTAAGAAACAGAAAGGAATAGAAGGCAGTGACCGTGGAGACTGATGAGGAGAAAAGCTACATCCCCCCAGTCCCCAATGTCTTCTTGATAGACAGAATAATATCAAATGTAGAGAAAGAAACAGAATATATTCGGAAGAAGGAATTGCAAATGACAATGTAAATAAACCAGGATAATTTGAAATGGAATGGCCGAACAATGATTGATCAGTGTGTGTGTGTGTGTGTGTGTGTGTGTGTGTGTGTGTGTGTGTGTGTGTGTGTGTGTGTGTGTGTGTGTGTGTGTGTGTGGGTGTGTGTGTGTGTGTGTGTGAGTGTGTGTGTGTGTGTGGGTGGGTGTGTGATGTGTGTGCGTGCATGCGTGTGTGCAGATTCATAAGACTGTTCATATGTGTGCACCATATTCAGAATGAACAAGAAAGATATATTTAACAAAAATGATGCAAGTGATGTACAAAATTTATAAAACATTAACATGTTATTTAGTCTTCAGCTGAGGTGTTATGTTCTCCTTCTTTCAATGTACACTCTGCCTCCTGCCTCCTCCTTGCATTCCCAGACCTAATCTCTAATTCTTATCAGGATGTATGTTATAAATTCCTGCTTCTTGTGTTCCAATTTATTTCATTTAATTGGGAAACATATACATTGGCCTGCTGGGTTCTGTAAACAGCTGTTGCCTGTCATATTGCTGGAGATAAAAGTTCTGGCATCAGACCCACATTTCAACATATTAATCTGTTGCACATACACTGTACAAAGGACCACAACACACAGGACTTATGAAACCAAATACAGAAGTACACCTACATCTATCAGTCATGTAGACTTCTCTATTTTTATATCTCCATGTCTATATTCTCTCTCTCTCTCTGTCTCTCGATTTCTTTTTTAATCTAATTAATAAATCGTTCAATCGCTCTTTCTGTCCCATGCCTCAGACTTCCCTCCTTCTGTTTACATCTTTTGCTCACTTTTGAATGTGATGTCTTATAAGTGAGTAATGTAACTATAAGACATGAGGGAGCAGTTGGCCAGAGTTAGTTGGAAGAGAAGCTGAGCACGGGAAGATGGTGAATCAGCAATGGCAGAGGTATCTGGAGATAATTCAGCACCACATCAGAAACTCATCCCAAGTAAGAAGAACAATATTCAGCAGAAGACAAGTCAGCCGTGAGTGATAACAAACTCAGGGAAATAATAAAACAAAAGAAAATACACACAACGTTGTGAAAATTATTGGGAATCCAAGGGATTACGAAGTCTACAAATTCCAGCACGGATAACTAATAACCGCAAATGGGAGGAGAGGGTGAAATATAATATTACGGTTATTAATCATGTAAAAGAATAATGAAAGCGATTATTAGATAGATAACAAGGAAGACAGGGAGTAAAAAAACAAACAAAGGACTGTTGGAAAATGAGGCTTGAGTAGTTATGGGAAGCAATGGAATGGCAGAGGAATTGAATAGATACTTTACATCAGTCTTCACGGTGGAAGACACCAGCAAAATGCTTGAACTTCAAGACAGTCAGGGTATAGAGGTGAGTATACTGACCTCAGTAAGGAGGAGGTGCTGGGGAAGGTGAAGTTGAATCAATCGGCGAGACCAGTTGGACAACAGCTCATAGTTCTAAAGAGATGTCGAAAGTAATTGTGGAGGCATTGCTGGTGATCTTTCAGGAAACTTTGGAGTGAGGGAGGACTGGTAAATGTAACCTCCCCGTTTAACGAGAGAGGGACACAGAAGACAGGAAATTATAGAAGGACTTATTGGATCTTTGGGCTTATGAATAGATGTGTGGAATATAAGAACAAGGAAGTTGTGAAGTATATTGGAAATGGTGTGATTAAGCTACAGCATAACAAGAGTTACGTTTAAAATGCCATTGCGAACATCAAAGATGAAAGTCCGGTTAAAACAAAGGAAATCAGTTCGAAGCAGACAGGAGAATTAGTGACAAAAAGACTGTTTCCTAGATCCTGCAGTGAGATGTTGAGATAAACTTGTCAGTAAACAGACAACAAGGAATGCATGAAAAGCACAATAAAATTTGTTGCTGATAAGGTCTCAACGTGCAACAATGTAGCCAATACATATGAAGCTGAAAAAGCACAGCAAGTGAGACAGTATCCGAGGAAGAGGAAAGTCAACGTTTCAGGCTGAAAGACTTCATCAGCATTGGGGTGAGTGAAGGGGAACCGCGAAGTAAATAGAGGGAGGGGCGTGGGGCTAGTGGAAGGGTAGGTGGAATGGCGATAGGGGGATGCAGGCAGGGAATTATTGTGATTGGTCGGTGGGAAGGGGGCAACAGATATATGAATGGGAAGGTGGACAACTTTGGTCAGGTCAGGGAAGGGGACATGGGGTAAGGCTGTGGGTAGAGAGACTTTGAAGCCAGTAAAATCAATATCGAGACCATTGAGCTGTAAGGTCTCCAGCTGAAATATCAAGTTGTGTTCCCCAGTTTCTGTTTGGCTTTACTCTGAAAGTGGAGGAGGCCAAAGATGGACCTGTTGCTGGATGAACACGGGGAGGGGAGTGATTGAAATGGATGGCAACTGGAATGCTGGGTTTCTTAAAGCGTGCAGAGAGCAGATGCTCCATGAATATTTCACTGAGTCTCCCTTTCATCTCCACAACATAGAGGAGACCACGATGGGAGTTGGAGGCGAGCTCGGTGGGCCAGGATCAGTCTCTGTGTGGAGCATTAGTGCTCTGCACGAAACAAACAACCCGACTTTCCAGTTACCATTCATTTTAATTTCTACTCCCACTCGCCCGGCGACATGCCCATCCTTAGCCTGTCCACTGTCAGAGGAACACTACCTGAGAGTTTACCTTTGAAGCTGATAGCCCAAAGCCTCAATATTGATGAAGCCGCTTCAAACGCCGTCCACCCACAGCCTTCTCCCATGTCTCTTTTCCCTGACCAGACACACCTGTATCTGCTCCATCCTTCCCACTGACCAATCACAGTAACCTCATACCTGCTTGTGCCTACCACCACCATACCTACCCGCCACCCTTTCATATCCCATCACTCCATTTCTGGGCTCCCCTCCTCCTCATCAATCCTGACCAATTGATCCAAGATCAAAATAGTGCCTTTGCTGCTCCTCTGATTCTGTCTGGTCTGTTGTGTTTATCCAGCTCCAAGTTTATTAACTCTGGCCTCCCGCACCTATAGTACTTCCTCTTTCCAAGCTGTGGAACCAGGTGGTCCACATATAAGAAGAAATAATTTTGGACATTTGAAAAGATCGTGGATACATTCGTTATTTCATAACAACCCAATACACACCTTCCAGATGAAGCAGCATTTCATTTGCACTCTTTCAATCCAGATTCGGCATTGCTGCTCACAATGCAGTCTCCTTTACATTGGGGAGACCAAACAGAAGCTATTTTGAGGAACACTCCACTCTGTCTGTGGGAATAACCCTGACCTTCTCATTGCTCCCCATTTCAATAACGTACCTTGCTGTCATGCTAACATTTCAGTCCGGGGCTGCTGTAATGCACCAGTGAAGCACAACTCAACCTCGAGTAACACTTCACTTTAGACCTTGGTACGTTCTATCCTGAAGGAGTCTTTATTCAATTCCATACTTCCACAGCCTGACCGCATTCTGGCTGTTCTCCATTCTTCACACGTTCTTCCTCCTGGTCTCCCAATGAACTTGCCCTGTTTGTGAATCGTTTGCCTTGCACTTAATTAAGGAACTCTTTCCCCCCTTCACAATCTAATTAATACTCATTTTACATTTGATTCCCTTTTACCAGAAATAAAAGTCAATTTGTCAGTGGCATTACTCCTCCACACCATCTTGTTTCCCGTCACCCCTCCTCTACCTCGGTCAAGGGAGTTAAAAGCCAATTTTCCAATCCTTTTCTGTTCTGAAGAGGAGTCACACTGGACTTGAAATGCTAACTGTGTTTCTCTGTCTCGCAGATGCTGCCACATCTGTTGTGTTTCACCAGACATGAAAAAAGCACATTTTCAATTAAATAAAATAACTCTGGATACTTGAAATCTGAAACGAGAACAAAAAAAAAACTGTGAGCCTTGAAGAATGGTCAGTGCACCCAAACGATTAAGTCTGCTTTCACTCCACGGATGCTGCCAGACCTGCTTAATTTCTATAGCAATTTCTGCTTTTCACCACCTTTCAAAGACAAGTGTCAACATGGCTCAAACGCCTTGTTCAACCTGGAGCGCATATACCGGGAAGTGAAAGATAACACAAGGTACCCAATTTCCGTGTCTCTGAAATGACGTAAAGCTGGCATCCCTGAAACTACAGAGTTCTTACTGTTATTCAGGGAGAGAAACAGAGGGACACGCATTCACTCTAAACACAGAAGGTAGCACATACTGGAAGGGAAAGGATTCAGATGATTATGTTAAAGGGTGTTGGGCAATGAGACAAATTGTAAGTGTGACACCATGGAGAGACCCTCAGTAGAATGAGAATATAAAATTGGAAGTGTGCCACATCAGAAACCAGAGTAGGCCACGGAGTACATGGCTGTTGGCTGAGTGGGACTTGGTGTGAACTGGGGGCAGAACTGTATTGGAGATATTGCAGCTCAAACTGCGTGTTCCATGTGATGCTGTAGACCACAAGAGCAACAGAAGCAAAATTATATTCAACCATAATCTGTAACTTTTTGCCTTGGATTATCCCTCAGTCTACCATTACCAATAAGTGAAGCTATGTTTCAGCGACGAGTGTGGTGAACATGCCAGGGGCAGAAATATGTGCACCTAAAACTGATGGCAAACCACACTTGACTGTTTACATTCCAAACAGCATAACTACCGTCTGATAGGGAGGGCGGACTGATTGCAAGACCAACAGATCAGTTCGAAGTTCTACAGTCCTGCCACATCCAGTCGTTAATGGATTAAACAACTCACATAAGGAGAGGACCCAACACATGTCCTCCTCCTTAATAATGGAGCAGCTCTGCACATCAGTGCAAAAGACAAGCATGTAATTATCTGCGACATACTCAGCCAGAAGTTTTGAGTCAATGATCTACCTCACCTCGTCGGGATGCCCACAGAATTACAGATGGCAGTTTTCAAACAATCTGATTCGCTCTATGTGACATGAAGAAACATATGAACACAGTAGATATGACAAAGGCAATGTACAACAAGCCGTGTTCCTGGGGAAAATTGTTTCATTCCAGTTCCAACTCTGACATCTATATGGCAATGTGGAAAATTACTCAACTATGACAAGTCCCTTAAGAGGAGAATAATTACAGTATGACCAACATCACCCCCTCAATTCCATAATGACAGTCAAATTGTTGGGAGTTCTTTTTGACAGAGTTGTCAAGCAGCACAGAAATAAACTGCTCAGTGTGGTTTGCGATAGGTTACTATATGGAGATGGAAATGTCATTGGATTTCTAATCCAGACCAGGCTAATGCTCTGGCAGCTGGTGGAAGTTAATAGCAATTAATAAAATATAGAGATCTAAAATCTTGAGTCAGTAATAATGACCTTGAAGCCAATGTCAATTATAAACACCAATTTGCTTCCCCAATGTACTTTCAGGAAGTGAATCTCCCGTGTTTTCCTGGTCTGGCCTAAAAGTGAATCCAGACACACTGACATGTGATAAACTCTTCAATGGTCTCTGAAATGGCCAAACATGACACTCAATTGTATCAGACTGCTCCGAAGTCTTAAAGGATAAAACTGGTCAGAACATCCGGCATCAGCTTCTGCATTAGAAAAGCGAAACACAGGCCTGTCAACACTGCAGAGACCTCCTTCCTAACATGTGAGAGCTTGTGACAACATTGACAGTGCTTATCCACAGATTACATAGAAACTTTGGAAAAGGCGTAGGTCATTCAACACAGTGACCCTCCTACGTTCGTGTCATGGCCGAGAATCTCCTCACTGCATTTCTCCTACAGCAGACTGAGATATATTGTGATTGATTCCGTCAACCAAATGTTTGAGATGTTTGCGAATAACTGGGACCCAAGGTCATAATACTGAGATACTCCACGAGCTTTCATCTCCAATTAAAGGATCCATTTATTCCTGTTTTTCCGGTCCAAGTGCTCCTTTGCTGGCCTGCTTTCTTTTTCTTATTTTCTCCTCCACTTTTCTTTTTGTAATTTACTCACCTAAAGCCGGAATCAGGGTTTGGACCTCAGGCTAAGGCCAATGCGGAAGAGAGTGAGTCCTTACTTTTCCGGAGTAAGCACATGACCTGGTATTGGCAGCTGCAACATCAGCAGAGTCAACGTGAGTGAGATAGGGCCCAGAAGCATAAGGTGATGCCTGAAGATTGGAGACGTGTTGTTGATTTGGTCCTGCACTGGTTGTGGAGAAGAGGATAGTGGAAGGCCATGATGTAACATCGATGAGATGGGCCCAGCAGTAAGAGACAGGTCTCTGACATTGGAATGGCCTGGCAGAGGAGACAATGAGCTAGTGATTGAGGAGTATCTGCCCAGTGGCAAAGATGGTGCCTGAGGATCGGAAACTTCGATGTTGCTGTGGTCTGGTGTATATGGGGTTGGAGCTGTCATGAAGGAGTTGAGTTACAGAGGTGGTCGATGATGAGGAGCTGTCTCACAACCCATAAACTCTCTTCAGGGTGTATCCTCTGTTTATTCCATTGTCTTTAATTATTCAAAATGGCACCATTTTGTGGTAACAAGTGAAAGCATTTCACTGTATTTTATAGTCTTTATCCTGCAAAATACACCTGGTCATAAAATCAAAATCAAAAACTTTTACTCACTCTTTCCTCCCATTCTGTAACCATGTCCAAATATTTGCCACAATCCCAAAGGAATATGATTTTGCACACTGTGTTTGGGAATTCAGCAACAATCTTTCTGGAAATCCCCCTCGTAATCTTATCCTTGTGAATCACCTCTCCCTCAGCCTTCTCTGCTCCAAACTAAACAACCCGAGCTTATCCTGCTTCTCTCCATAGTTGATATGCTCCATCCCAGGGGGCATCACGGTGAATCTCCTCTCCACCCCTCCACTACAATCACATCCTTCCTGCAATATGGCTCCCAGAACTACGCACAGTGTTCCAACATGGCCTAACCATAGATTTGTAAAGCTTTTACAATCTATACATCGGTGAATGAAGGCTCTGCCTATGGTTCCCTCTGCCTTATTAACTAACGTATTAACCTCAGTCAAAAAGTATATTGCTGGAAAAGCACAGCAGATCAGCCAGCATCCGAGACGCAGGAAAGTCGACTTTTTGAGAATATGCTTTTCATCAGGAATGTGGCCACCAAATCCTGATAAAAAAGCTTATGATCGAAACATCGACTCTCCTGCTCCTTGCATGCTGCTTGACCGACTGTGTTTTACATGAACTACACTTCTTAATTTTGATCTCAAACATCTGCAGTCCTCATTTTTTTCCTAACCTATTACCATGTGCCGTCACACTCAGGGGTCTGTGGAGGAACACCCTCTCAGCTTCTTAGTGTGCTGCCATTCATTGTATACCCCCATGTTTGGTTCCTTCTTCCAAAGTGCATTACCACATGTTTATCAGGGTTTCATTCCATCTGATTATCTGACTATTCCATCTATATCTTCCAGTAACATAAGGCCTTCCTCCCCAATGCCAACCACCCGGCCAAAATTTGTGTCAAATACAAACTTAATTAGCACACTCCCTCACACACACACACCACCCCCGCTAACACATTCACATTTATGAATACCACAAATAGTAAGATACACTACACTGATCCCTGTGGTACATAGGGGACACTGGTCTCCAGTCACACAAACAGTCTTCCTCCACTACCCTCTGTCTCCTGCGAATAAGATAATTTTTGATGTAACTCACTAAGTTATCCTTGATATCATGACTTCTATTTTATCAGTTTCACATATGGGGCTCTGTCAAAGGTCTTGCTGAAAAACCACAAGAACAACTTGCTAGAAAACAGACAATAACACTCACTTGGTATGACTTCCCTCCTATGACGTCATGCTGACTCCCCTGGTCAAACCTTGCCTCTGCAAATAGAGATAAATTTTCTCCTTTCTTATTTTCTCCAGCACTTGCCATAACACGGATCTAAAACTGACTGGTTAACAGTCAGTCTATTTTCACCATCATTCCTGTAAAGTGGGATCATATTCGTTGTTTTTCAATCATCTGGCAACTCCAACTTCCCTGTGGCCAGATTCGACTTAAAATTTTAGTCAACGCCTTTTCTCCTTTGTCTCTAACAGCAACCTGTAATGCAACTTATCCAGACCTGGCAATCAGTCCAATTTTACACCAGACAAAGCCTCCAATCCCTGCTCCCATCTTATATCAGTCTGTTCAAGAGCTTCCCAATCTATCTTCTTGAATTCTGTCCCTGCATCCTCCTTCTCCAAGTAAAACAGATATCGAGCTTTCATGTAACAATCGATCAATGTTCTCCAGCTTTGCACAAAGAGTGCTCCCTTGGTCGCTAATCGGCCCTAGTTGTGTCCTGGTTATTCTGTTCCGATTGATATACATGGAAAACATCTTGGGATTCTCCATAACCTTGCCTGGCAACCCTTCTCCATGCCCCTGTGTCAGTCCGTCTCTCTGTGTGAGCTTTCTAAGCTTCACTGCAATCTCATTTCATTTTTGGCAATCACCGGAGAACACAAACTGAATTTCTCCATCAGTTAATCTTGCCTCTAATAAAATAGACATGAAATTAACTGTTTAGTTTCTGTGTAATTTCCAATTCTCTGCAAGAAATTATCTTGTGTGGATATTCCCCAATCCACACGTGGCTTGACCTTCACCTTCCCATCAAGTATAGAGATAAGCGTTTGGACATCCTAATGTATCTTTTTAGTTTGCATTTTTTTTTATTATTTCATTATCAGTTCATTGGTCCTCAAATGTCTCTGAATCCATGGCTTACAACAATATCTGACAATTTCCGGAGCTGCTTCCTTTTATCTAATGCAATCTTTAACTTCTTTCGTTAACTACTGCTAAGTCACCTTACCCCTTTGCTGTTTGAACTGTGGTGGACATGTGTATATTGTACATTTTAAGGGGTTTATTTAAACAACAACCATTGCCTGTCTTCCAATAAATCTTTTTCAAGTACTTCTCCAATTCACTGAATCTAATTTTAGCCTCATACTTTGGTGAATTGCATGACTCAGGTTTATAACCACAGTTTCAAAAATAACTGGTTTGCTTTCAGATGTCATATATAATTCAATATATAAGAACTACTATTCCTGAAACCTCCTTTTCAGCAGGGTTTTCAGTTAGCTCTTCTGATCACATAATATCATTTTCAAATCAGCCTCACTCTACCTCAGTACTCAACATACTGTTAAAGGAAACCATCTCAAATACGCCAATGAAATCAATTTTTCCAGCATTATTATTCACGTGGGTTACCACAGTTTAGATGTAGCTTGAAACTGTTCATTATTACTGCGGTACCCACAAACCTGGATATCTAATTTCCTGTTTTATATCATACCCAACATTTGTATTGCAATTTTCACTTTGACATATAACTTCCATCAATCTTTTCTTCTCCTTGCTGTTCCTAAGCATCACCTTACTAGATTCTGTGGAATCTGAGTGATGTGGCCTCTCGAGAGATTAATGGTAGATTCAGATGATATATTTGTTGAAGCCTATTTGGACGTTGAGATAATCTCGTCACGTTATTCATTCTTCTCAATTGTTATTATGACATTTTCACCAGATCCCCCGTTATGCTGGTGGAGTAGAGAGGGACAATGATCTTTCAACAATGCTATGCCTTCCCCCAGACAGGTGAGACTGCTCTAACCTGGGTGGAAACTTTACAGCAGGTTGGTAAAGTGTTGCAGATACTGTACAGGATCTTAATCAGATCACATCTGGAGTAGTGTGTACAGATTTAGCCTCCTCACTGAAGAAAGGATATTGTTATATTGGAAGCAGATCAGAGATGCTTCCTTCAACTGATTCCTGCAATGAAGTGGTTAACACACAATGAAAGGATTATCAGGATGATCCAATATGCATTAGAGTTTACAAGAATGAAAGATGACCTTATTTTTACATAGAACACTGAAAAGAGTCCACAACAGAAGCCAATTACACAGCCAATTCCACTTATCCAGCCTGTAACACAGGAACAGCAGAATGATATTCAGGCCTTCGACGCTTTTACACCAGAACAGGACGAGGTTATTCAGCCCCTGGAGCCTGATATACAGTTACAGGAGAGGGCTAATCAGCCCCTCGAGTCTATAACACTGCACGCAGAGTAAGCCATGAGGCACCAGCATCCTGTTATGCAGCAACAGAATCAGTCCATTCAGCCTCCTCAAGTCCCTAACACAGGAACTGGAAGAGATTGGTCCACTAGAATAACAGGAGGCCATTCAGCACGAGAAATAAAGAAGGAGATACAATTACTTGAGACTTGTTATGGAAAGGTGGAGGCAATTCACCCATGTGTCTGTTGTATCTGAACAGGAGGAGACAAATCACTCCTTCGATCCCATTTCAGGAATGCAGGAGGTGATTGTTCAGTATCTCGAGCCTGTTGTGAAGGAATATGAGGAAACCCATTCAGCCCCTCACAATGTTGTAAAGCAACAGGAAGATTTCCCAATCCCTCAGACTTCTGGCGTATTATCAGGAGGAGGAGAAGCAGATTTTGAATCTGTAAATCAGGACATTCCTGCCATCGAGTCGATAATGTAGGAACACCATGGGAATATTCAGCCCATTGAGTGTATAAACAAGGAACTGAGTGAATCCATTCAGACACTCATGCCTATTACACAGCAATTGGAGCAGATCTTTTAAAGCGTTGTGCCTGTTTACAAGAACATGAGAAAGGAACGTAGAGGTTACAAAAAGTTAGGAATTAAGATAATCAGCTTCACTTGTCACTAAAAGGTTGTGAGCAAACTGTTGGGAATTATGGAAAATTGTGAGAATCCATTATTAATTAATTAACAACAGGGGATTTACAAAGTAAAACCTGAATGCATCAGAATCAGCATGTTTTTTTTTAAGAATTTGTTGGCTCGAATTTTTAAAGATGTGATAAGCAAAGTAGACAATAGGAATCCTGGAAAAGTAAAGTACCTGGACTTTGAAAAGGCATTGATTAAACACTGCGCAAAATATTAAGCTGTAAAATAAGAGGACATGGGTTTGGGAGAAGGTTATTCACCTGGATAGAGGGCTGGTGAGCCAATAAAATGCAGAGAGAGGTGGAATAGTTGTTTCGTTAGTGTTTGGCAACTTTTGGAGTTCCATAGAGCTCAGACCACATGACCCGACAATTTACCATCCATTGTATTACTTGCATGAGAGGAGAGAAAACACGACAGCCACATTTTCAGTTGATACTAAAACAAATGGAAAAGTAGGTTGATGTCATGAAGATGTAGAAAAAACTACAAATGGACATGAAAAGTTTCGATGAATGTGCCAACATCTGGCAGCTAAAATGTAACATGGATAATATGGGATTAAACATTTTGATCAGAGGAATTCAACATGTTATGGAAATGGAGAGAAACGTCAGAGTGCTTTCGTGCAGAGGCATGTGGGTGTCCATGTGCGGACCACAGAAAACTCACATGCAGGTAAAGCAGGGAGTTGGAAAGGCAAGTGCAATTTCAGCATTTTCTTGTAAAGGAATAGGGTATAAAAGGAGGGAAGAAATACTGCAACTCTGCAAGGTATTAGTGAGACGGTAACTGACGTCCTGTGTTAAGGTTTGTTGTCCTGACTGCAGGATGGATATTGTTACAACGAAGGCAGTTCAGAACAAGTACATTAGATTGATTCCAGAGAGGAATTTGTCATTTGAAGCAAGTTTGAGCAGTTCAGGCCGATGCACTCTGGGTTTAGAAGAATGAGAGGAGACCTCATTGAGGCCTGGAGGATGTTAAAGGTGATTGACAATGTCGGTATTGAGGGGAAATTTCCTCACGTGGGGCAAACTAGAACAATAGATCATAGTTTTAGGATTAGGCTGAGCATATTTTAAACGGGGTGAAGAGAAATTACTTCTCTCAATGGGTTGTGAATCTGTGTAATTTATTGCCCTAGTGTGCAGGGGATGCTGGGACATTGAGTAAATGAATGGATATGGTGAGCAGGCAGGGAAATGGAACTGAACCGGCGATGATAACAGCCATGATTGTATTTAATGGCGGAACAGGCTTCAGGGGTTGAATTGTTCCTCCTTCTTATTCAACCCTTCTACTGTGCTCCAAAGGAACGGGGAAGGACTGGTTTTCTATCAGGAAGCAGGCACTATGGATAAATCAGTCTTAATCAGTTTGATAGAACGTAACCAGTGGAGTCACACAGGGACAACTGCTGCGTCCTCAACTCTTTACAATCGATGACAATGATCAGGACGATAGAACAGATATACTACTACTAAGTTTGGTGATGACACTAAGGTAAGCAAGACATTAAGTTATCAACAGAATGTGGAGAAAGTCTTCAAATTGATATGTACAGGTAAAGTAAATGATTAATACTTTATCAAGTGGAATATAACGGAATGTATAACCTGCCAGCATTTTCAGGAAGAATCAAAGGCAGTATGTTACTGAAATGGAGAGGGATTACACGGCATAGTCATACAGTGTGTTCTTGGGGATTCACTCTAACCCATTCAGATATGGGACGTGTGACTCCATCTCCCTGATGGTCTGTTCCCTGACATTTCCAGTGGTCCTATAGCTCTCAGTACACACAGGATATTTCGATGTGGTTGGTTGGCAGTGGGGAATGGTGAAGAAGTGGGTGTTTTGAGCCGTGTATCAAGGTGACAGCCTTCAGCCAAGAGGCTATCCTTTCTTTCCGAATGAAGACCAATGACGATTGGAATGGCTGACTGCTTCTGAATGAAGAGGTGGTGGCTACTGCCAGGACATTTGGTATTCACCAACATGATGTACTATGCATGGGCGCACTGTAACATTAATGGGGTGCGTTCCTTCAGTTCCTGTAGCTCTCTTCATTAACATGGGGAGCCCACAGAGTCATGTACATCATTGGGAATCCTGCTATACGGAGATTACATGGATAAACCCTGCAGTTCTCTGCTGAGAGAGAAAACCATCAGCTCATCCACCACATATATTCTACTTTTCTGAATGTTGATATTGATGGAAACATACTGGAAGATGATTGATATGTCACCTAGTCCTATCTGGACAGTTCCAGAACATAGAAGCTGAATGAAACAGTGACTCTAACAGCCACTGGCAGCATCGCTCTTCCCCGGTGTGAAGCTGCAGCTTGTGTTGAAGGAGGTGACATCGCTTTGTGACCAGCTCCTTGTTCAGTCAGGGAACCCTCACAATCTGCTCCTGAGTTAAGTGTAGCTTGGGAAGATGTTCCTGGAAAACTCGGGGTGGAAACCGCAGATCCCTTTCCCCACATACATACACTGTGTGGTTTAAGAGCTTCCCCTCTCTGCAGTCTCTGCTCCATTTGTTGTTCATGTTACACACCCAGATGCTGTAACTACATTCCCCATGCTCCATCCAGAATTGGGTCACCAAATCCTCAGGTCTCCCTGAATCGGAGGCAAATCACAGCACAATCTCCAGCAAATGATCCCCAGCCCTTCCACTAACTTTTCAATAGCAGTGGACAGTTGAAGCCCCTCAGCTACAAGTGTTATAGACCACACCAGACCCTGTCAAAATATTTTAGGCAGGCAGCCTCGACCTTAACGTTTTCTTATTTTAAATGTAGATGTGAACTGTATGTTCCAGATGTGTTATGACTTGTCAGCCCACTCAACGTTATGCAAAATGCAATCCATTCAAAAGCATTAGTTAAAACACAATCAAAGAGAAGAACAATTTGTGATAGCTTAAAATCTGATTGAAGATTTGTAGCTCGGGTATCCGTTGTTGTGGTTCTGCTCGCCGAGCTGGAAGTTTTTGCTGCAAACGTTTCGTTCCCTGGCTAGGGAACATCATCAGTGCTGTTGGAGCCTCGTGTAAAGCGCTGCTTTGATGTTTCTTCCGGTATTTATATTGGTTTGTTCTTGCCGCTTCCGGGTGTCAGTTTCAGCTGCAGTGATTTGTATGTGGGGTCCAGGTCGATGTGTCTGTTGATGGATGTACTTGCCGTTTCCGGGTGTCAGTTCAGCTGTAGTGGTTTGTATATGGTGTCCAGGTCAATGTGTCTGTTGATGGAGTTTGGGGATGAATGTCATGCTTCTAGGAATTCTCTGGCTGTTCTCTGTCTGGCTTGTCCTATGATAGTGGTGTTTTCCCAGTCAAATTCATGTTGCTGGTTGTCTGAGTGTATGGCTACTAGAGATAGCTGGTCGTGTCGTTTTGTGGCTAGCTGATGTTCATGGATGCGGATTGTTAGCTGTCTTCCTGTTTGTCCTATATAGTGTTTTGTGCAGTCCTTGCATGGTATTTTGTAAACTACGTTAGTTTGGCTCATGCTGGGTATTGGGTCCTTTGTTCTAGTGAGTTGTTGTCTGAGCGTGGATGTTGGCTTGTGTGCTGTTATGAGTCCTAAGGGTCGCAGTAGTCTGGCTGTCAGTTCTGAGACGCTTCTGACGTATGGTAGAGTGGCTAGTCCTTTTGGTTGTGGCATGTCCTCGTTGATAGCTTCTCTAAAGGAACACCTATGCAAAAAACAGATACGGTGCCTGCTACTAATTAACTGAGCGAATACAGGAATATTTCATAAACACACCCCCTGGCAAAAAAGGTAAATTCAGACACAAAATCTTTTGTGCAGTTCTCCAATCCAGGAGGAAGCAACTTTAAAAGAGTTTTCAGAGAGAATAGCAGCAAGGTATGATGTATTGAAACTTCCAACCCTTGTGGGACCCCAAGCAGCTTCTGAATGCTGCAGCTTAAATCAAAACGAGATATCTGGTCTGTGAGAGCTGGCCGCTGCCCTTTCATTGTTCCCACCTTTTTAATAAAACCTAAATGCCTTTTCAGTTATGTACTTAAGCTGTTTTCAGGCAGCAATTCGGAATCTCCTCCTTTAAGACCTATTTTCGTAAAAAAAAAGAGAAAAATAACCTTTTTTAAAATGACAGTATCGTCACAACTCCCCGTTTGAAAAAAAAACAATATAAAAAGATAGCCTCATTTTTAACCCTCTGTTCTTGCTGTTTCAGTAGGTTACAATACATATATATTTCATTGACATTAAGCATGCAAACATTCAAAACTCCGTTCTATTTCAGTCAGTTTACTTCTACCACAGAATGCCTCTGTTTTTCTTCATTCAAGTCTCGACAACTTGTCAGCATGTATGCTTTCTCGTCCTGTCACTTGTATAAATTCCAATTTGAATGGCAAAAATGATAAATCTATCCGAACAGACTGGGAGTTTCCTCCCTAAAGACTTCTCTAAAAACGTTCAGGCGTTGTGATCTCTCTCTGTCTCTCTCTCTCTCTCTCTCTCTCTCTCTCTCTCTCTCTATATATATATATATATATATATATATATATCTGAGATACGTTATGGGCAATGTAAATCCTTAAATGTTGTAACGCCAACACCAAGCTCAAGGCGTCCATCCCAATTGTTAAATATTTCTGTTGCTGGTTCCATCGGACACTGCAACCACACGTTACATTATTGAGCACTTCTCATCTCTCCAATTGTCCTCTGAATGAAATATCTCCTCATGCCTCAGCTTAAATGATTTACATACTTCTGTACCTCTTAATGCTGTAATTCCTTTACCTGCTACTCCTGGTGTATGCCAATAACACTTACACATAGGTATATATTTTAAGATCTTGCACATTCTTCTCAAGCCTTCCCAGATGTCAAACATTCATTTATAGACCAACTGATAATCATTAACCTTTTCAGATTCTAATCATGACATTTCAACTCTCTATTCTTCCACACGAGTTCTCACGACTGCAGGAAGTGAGTTTTTGAACTCGTCCAAAGTAAGAATCTCTCTCGCAGTTTAATAATACCCTGACTCACCTTTCAAAATTACTTTGTTTAATCCTTTCAACTCAATTACGTTTAACCAGGGACGTAATTATAGATTCTAAAACACTGTCAGTAGGCTTCTGGCACAAGCTCATATACACTTCAGATGGCTTACTTCACCTCCTCATACTGACCAGATACCTCCTCCGATGGGGATGCAAATACCTCACTCCTTATATCAACCAGCTTTGTTTGGATCAACTAAATCCACATGGTTTCTGGTCAGTGCATCCGTTTAGCCACTTTCTCAAATGAAATTGAAAAGACTTCTACGTCCTTCCCATCAAATGTAGACAATGCCTGGACGTATTTAAACAGATCCCCGTCAGGACTTTGGCTACCATAGAGTTGCACATCCTCACTATCTTCCTCATCCAGCCTACCGTCTCCCTTCATCTCAACCCTACATGGTCGACTTTCCTCTCAAATTGCGAACATTTGAAGTTGAAACTCTCTTGCTTTTTGCTTTTTTTCTTTCTTGTTTCTTCCTCTGCTTTTCTTTTAATTCTACTTTTAATCATATTTCAAACTGCCCCAATTTCTTTTTGTGTTCAAGCTGCCTCATCTGCAAATGAATTCCAGCCATTTCCCAAGATTCTCATGTGTTTCCAACAAAATTTAAATGCCAAGGTACAGCTGTAATTATCTCTCCTTTTCTCACAGACAAACACAAACCCAACTCCAGCTTGTATGCTAATTCTAAAAGCTTTGCCTTTTGTAAAATCTCAAACTTCACTTCTACTACACCCAGAGAAGTCTTTGAGACAGAAATAGCCATTGCTACACAAAGCACTGTACAAACCAACCGAATTCAACACCCACCCCAAAAGACGCTGCATTTGAGCCCAAAAATCTCCCTGTGCATATTCTTCCCGTCCCCGCATTGGTTTTCTCCAGGTGTGCCATTTTCTTCCCACAACCTAAAGAAATGCAGGTTCGGTGAAATTGCCATGTTAAATTGCCGGTACTGTTCAACGATGTGTAGGTTAGTTGCACTCGTCAGGGGTAAATATAGAATAATGGAGAGGGGAATGCCTCTCGGTAATTTACTTTTCGGAGGGGCGGTGTTGAGTTGATGGGCCAAATGACCTGCTTCCACACTGTAAGGATTCTAATCCTGAAGCCAATTTGGGATTATCGATTTCGAACCGGACAAGTGTCCCCAGTTTGCTGTGGAACAGAGCAGGCTGACTTAAAATACTTTAAGATGGTAGCCTGGACGCCAACCCTGTCTTAGGTTAGATTCCCAACTGTATAGAAACAGACCGTACGGCCCAACAAGTCCACACTGACCCATGGAAGATCAAACCACCCAACCCCACTCCTTGACACCATATTTGCCACTGACTAATGCACCTAACACTATGGACAATTTCTCATGTCCAATTCACCTGACCTGCACATCTTTGGATTGTGGGAGGAAACCAGAGCACCCAGAGGAAACCCATGCAGACACAGCTAGAATGTGCAAACTCCACACAGTCATACCTGAGAATTGAATCTGCGTCCCTGGTGCTGTGAGTCTGCAGGGCTAACCACTGAGATACTGTGCCGTCCCACTACCTTACAGTAAATGCAGTTGTCAAATGGGTGTTCCAGATGTGATGCGGCTGGTCAAACCACGTAACATTACGCAAAACACAATTTAGTTAAACTCTCTAAGAAAAATGCTTACAAAAAGAAGAGAAGTTTATAATGCCTTTACTGGGAATTTTAACAGAATAATAGATACAGTACGTCTACTAAAGAACTGTTCCAATGTACTAACATCCCATAAACTCATCCCTTGGCAAAAAGGCACAAGCAAGGTCAATCAGTCTTGCACGCAGTTCTCCAATCCAGGAGGACACAGCATAGACAAGTTTTAGAGAGAAAAGCAGTGAGGGATCATTTACTGAAGCATCCAACCTATCTCCGACTGCAAGCACCTGGTGACTGTTATAGCTCAGAAAAACTGGAAAGCCTGGTCTGTGAGAGCTGGCCATTGTTATCATTATTAATGTAAAAAAAAACGACAAGCCTCCTAAGTTATTTACTTCAGCTTTTTGCAGTCGACAGTACGGAATTTAAGAGCTCTCTTCAAAGAAAATGAGACAATAACCTTTTTAAAAAAGTGACAGCATTGTCAGAGATGTTCGATACCTGGCCCTTTACAATAATGCTCAAGGGGATTTTTCATGTTTCTAGCCACACGATCAATTCAGAGGGACAAACACAGACGTCAGATGTTCAGTAGACAGACACAGACCATCTTTCAAAGACGTGAGCCAAAGCAGCTGAAACCTATCCAACATGGAGTACCACACAGTACACACTGGGAAGTGAACGACATCCCGATACACACCCCAACCCCGGAACATGGAACACCATACGGGACACACCGAGAAGTGAACAGCAGCCACTCACACATCCCCATCCCCGACATGGAACACACCGGGAAGTGATCAAGAACCCGACAGACACCCCGACTCCTGAACATGGAACACCACATGGGACATATCGGGAAGTTAACAACAGCACGAATCACATTCCCAGTCCATGGAACATCACATGGGACACACCGGGAAGTGAAGAACAACCCGAAACACAAACCCCTGTCCATGGAGCATCACATAGAACACATCGGGAAGTGAACAACAGTCCAGCGCACAGAACTCTGTCCATGGAGCATCACATAGAGCACATCAGGAAGTGAACAACAGTCAGACCTGTACATGGAACACCACATGGGGCACACGGGAAGTGAACAACAGCCCTACACACACACCCTTGTCTATGGAACACCACATGGGACACACTGGGAAGTGGACAAAAGCACAAGACACACGATTTCACTGTTTTGGAACTTCACAACGTCAGCACTCTAGATACTAGAGAGGCAAAAACCAAGGCCAGGAAAAGATACAGAGGGACAGAACGATTCACATTAAAGACAGAAACAGATAGTTAATTAACTGTGAGCATGTTGAGGAAATAAAGAGAAAAAGACTGGGTAATGTGACTAACTGGAGGATTGACTCTGAGAGAGCAAAATTACAACAATGAGAATATTGAAAAAAGGTATTTTCAGATCAGCTGAAATGGTTTGTTTAATCAAATTCTAAATTGGCTTCACAGAACACTTCACGCAACATAAACTGGGAGAAAATGACAGACTAACACGGAGAGGTGTGTAGACCATGCTAGTGCCCAGTAAACTGGATTATCTGCCCTGCATGGGGAATATTGGAAACTTTTACTATCATATGAGAACGATACACATATCAAATACACAGAGCAGGAAAAGATTTCTATCTCCATTAGACCAGTATACGATGTGAGTGCGCACATGTGTATGCGGGCGGTGGGGGGCGTGCATTTGGGGTGGTTGAAGATGAAAATCATTGCATGAGAGAAAATACACTAAAAGGAAACCAGATTAAATATGAACAACTGTCAGGGATTTGGATAATCGACAGAAAAACTGAGGGATGTTTCATGGACAGATGAGTTTAAGTGTTGGAGAATATTAAAAGAAAGATATTTACAGACACTATAGCGATATAGATCAGCTTGTTCAGGAACGTCAGTTGGATGGGATTTTTGTCTGAGTCCGAATCAGATTTGTTTCTGCAGGTTTCAAACCGAAAGTGTCAGCAGCAGTTTGTTGTCATCATTAAGTCTGTATTTCACGGCTCAATGTTCAAACAGCAGATGAGTTTCGTCAGTGAAGTACATTCTGGAGAAGTGAGTAATTAAAATTAATAATGGTCAGGGCATGGTGTCAGGAATCAGCTCATGGCCAAAAGGATCACCAAAGTTGTGAGTCGTCTTTGTCAAACACCACCTGCAAGTTCCCCTCCAAGACACTCACCACTCTGACTTGGAAATATACCGGTGAGCCTTCACAGTCGTTGGGTCGGAATCCTGGAATTCCCTCCCTAAGGGCATTATGGGTCAACCCACAGCAAGTGGATTGCAGCGATTCAAGAAGGCAGCTCACCACCACCTGCTCAAGGGCAAATAGGAATGGGCTGTCAATGTTGGCCAGCCAGGGATCCCCAAGTCCAAGAATTGAATTAAAATAAAGATATTGGCCAGGTATGGGATGGATTCCCTGGAGGGAAATGGAGTTTGTAAACATAATAGAGGGGAATGACCTCCACGGTCCCAATATATAAATATCAAGGATAGTGAGACAATGGCTCACATCTGAAACTGAGTAGGTCAACACAGAGACCCATGGGTAACACTGCCAGAAGCAAGGAGAGAGAAAGTAATTGAACAAGTTCCCTGATGCAGTTATTAGTGATCTGTGGAGTCAATATCTGGATTCAAAGTCTCAACATGAACAATAATAGTCACAAGAAATGAAGACTATATGAAAGAACATTAACGCAGTCATAACTGGTTTCGAGAAAAAAATCTTAGCTGGACGGTGAGACTTACCAGGTACACCAACGATAGACAGGAAAGGATAATAAAAATATTGAATAATGCGAAGAGCAAAATAGATCCGTAATGATAATGACAGCCAATCATAATATAGTGAAAGGGATGAAATAAGATCGGAAAACCCCTGTCCATTGTTGGAACATTCCAGACTAATGTTCTCAGGATATGATCGCTCCTCCCCTTGTCCATCTAGATCTCGTTATCCCTGTTAGTGCTGTCGATGATGCTCCCGCTCATACTATGGGAAGACACATTGAACGATTCCCATTTATCATTAAAAGATGGAAACTCTCCACTGAGATAATTAGAGTCTATGGAGACGAACATTAATCACAGTCACCGAACAAACAGGTTCAGTTAACCCCTTCCTTACATAACATTTCATATCGTAATAAAAGAGAATATTTACTCAGTCTCAATGGAATGGATGAGGGTTACTGATGGACGGACTATAAATATTCCTTTTTTTCAAATTTTTCCTTGTACGTGGGAGTATTGCCAGAGCACTGCGGGGCTGTATATGTCCCACTCTGTTTATAAAGGAGACAGTGATAAAATAACAGAGCAGCTGCATAAGATGTCTGCTGGGGAAATTTCTGGATACATTAGCGCAAGGGAGAAAGTGAGGATTGCAGATGCTAGAGGTCAGAGTCGAGAAAGTGGTGCTGGAAAATCACAGCAGGTCAGGCAGCATCAGAGAAGCATTGACATTTCTTGTGTAAGCCCTTCATCAGGAATGAGGCTTGTGGCCCAAGCGAAATGAGAGATAATTGAGAAAGTGATGGGGTTGGGGAAGGTAGCTGATAATTTGATAGGTAGATGAAGGAAGGGTTGGAGATCATATGTTGGAGAGGAGGGTGGGGCAGATAGATGGGAAGGAAGTTGGGCAGGTAGGATGCGGCGGTGCTGAGTTGGAAGGTTGAAACTGGGATAAGTTAGAGGGAGGGTAAATGAGAAAACTGGTGAATCCACATTGATCCTATGTGGTTGCAGGGTCCCAAGGCAAAAGTTAAGTCTTTCTTCCTCCAGGCGTCGGGTAGTTAAGATTTGGTGGTGGAGAAGGCCCAGGACCTGCATGTCCATGGCGGAGTGGGAGGGGGAGTTAAAGTGTTCAGCCATGGGGTGGTGGGGTTGGTTGGTGCGGGTGTCCCAGAGGATGTTCTCTGAAGTGTTCCACACATTGGCGTTCGGTCTCCCCAGTATCGAGGAGACATCAGGAGCAAAGGGTAGTGCAGACAACGTGTGTGGAAGTGCAGGTAAAACTCCGAAGGATGTGGAAGGATTCTATGGGATCTCGGACAGAGATGAGGGGGAGGTGAGGGTGCAGCTTTTCTAATTCTTGCGGTGGCTGGGGAAGGTGCCAGGAGTGGAGGGTGGGTTGTTGGGTGGCGTGAACCTGACAAAGGAGTCACGCCAGGAATGTTCTTTATGGAATGCAGATCGGGGTGGGAAGGGAAATATATGCATGGTGGTGGGGGCCTATTTGTGTGTGGCGCAAATGTGGGAGGATAATGCATTGTATCGAGAATTTTGGCGGGATGTTCTTTACCTGTTGAGTTTGGAGGGGTGATTGTTGAAGGCAGAGGCATGGGAAGTGGATGAGATGCTCTGGATGGCACAGTTGACCATGTGAGAAGGGAAACTACTGTCTTTGAAGAAGGAGGCCATCTGGGATTTACACTGGGTTAAGAGCGTGGTCCTGAAAAGCAGAACGTGTCAGGCAGCATCCGAGGAGCAGGAAAATGCGACGTTTTGGGCAAAAGTCCTTAATCAGGAACAGCGCTTTTGCACGAAACATTGATTCTCTTACTCCTCGGATGCTGCCTGACTTGATGTGCTTTTCAAGCACCACACTCTCGACTGTAGTCTCCCGTATCTGCAATATTCACTTTCGCCTACACGCTATGTTCAGCCAGTTCTGTAATACTACCTTTAATTTTGTTCTCACTGCTGTAGGAAATATGTTGTTAAACTAGAAAGCGTGCCAAAAAGATTTTCAAGTATATTGACAGTGTTGGGTGGGGCGGTGGTGGCTAGTGATGTTGAGCTACATGGAGAGTAGTAAATGAGAAAATGGGCTGGGACTATATATCCCTGGAGTTTGTTTCTGAAGAGTGACCTTATTGAGGTTTATCGTGGTTAATCCTGATGCTCGAGGGTGAGCTATGCCAAAGGCCAAGGAAATAGTCAGCACAATTATTCACATTAAAACTGGACAATTACTCATCGACAACATGTTGCCAAACGATAGAGGTAGACTGAAGAATTGGACTGGCCGGAGGAGTCAGATTTTGGACGGTCCAATCACATGAATGAGAATAAAAGTAAAGGCATTGCCATATCACCTGAAAGGATTACTTACATCACATTCTCAATCCACCTCAGCGAACCAGACCAGCCACCATACACCCAGAGGAGATATTTGTTCGGCTTGGAGCACTGCGCAGTCCAGGCTAGTGTACTGCTGAACAGCACCCTGCAATCAGTCCAGAGCGGAACTCTGGGCACACTGTAGCAGTGCAATGATCTATAAACCCAGATGACATATGTGTTCAGCAGGAAGCACTGTGCAGACCGGGTTGGTGCACAGTGCAATGCAACCACAATTTACTCAGAGTAGGCAGACCACAGCAGTGCATTGATTTATAAACCGAGATGAGAAATGCGACCAGGCTGTGGAACTGTGTCCATCATCTCAGTGCATTGCTCAGTAGGACTGTGTTAGATCACTGCCCCAGTGTGGGGAACTTGCAGCTCATGCTGGAAGTAACAGTATGTACAGCTCCAATCCATTTACAGCTCCATATATTCATTGTATCTTGACACAGGGGTGCGGTGGGTGTGAACATCACAACCAGAGAGAAATGGCGGGGAATCAGTTTAAGAATCAACAAGTGGGAGGGGTATGGGTAATATACAGAGAGAGCGAGATTGAGAGACAATGTCGGGAAGGATGTGTTCCCAGGATCCAGAATTCTGAAATGAAGACATTTCAACGGTCCTGCAACATGAGCCAGAGTTTCCAGGAATGGTGGGTGAATGGGATATTGGTGTGAGTTCAGATGATGAAGAGTATTGGATGAGCATTTGTTTGGCAGCTTTGTAACTGTGAGTAGGGTCAGCAGAATCTTCGACACATTGGGCTGCATCTAACAATAATTTATCACAGTGACATTTTCACTGAGTATGACTGAAGGATTTTCTGTATTAGACTGAGCTAGTTTCCTGTTGATATCTCAACGAACTCACCTCATTAACTACCTATCCCACCCCATGGCATCCCTCTCATTCAATGCCAGCTCGATTTTCCTTCATGGTTGGAGGTACTCATGAACGTCCACATAACGTTAGATATTCCGTGATCCCTGGCCATCTTCAAAAGGCCAAAGGGCAAACGTTTCTGCTTTCTCCGGTTGGAGCTGCCCTGCACAGTTTACGCTGTGCATGGCAGATAACGGTTTGTCAACAGAGTCACGGAAGTCCTGGTGAATGGGCTAGTAAAGAGGATGACCATTCTCTTCCCATGTGGGCCACACTACCAGACGCATCTAGCTTGGTCTGAACTCACCACCCAATTCAGTACAGTTTCTGCGGTCTGAAGAAAGGTCCAGCAATACAGAACAACAACCTTCCCGGTTCTGTCAGGACAAGGGTCACCGTATTCTCTCTGCTTCCTCATACTCACTGCATATCTGTTATAACACCGACCCCTGAACAAGGTTCATGCTCTACCACTCTCACTCCTGCCAGCAGTCTCCCTGTCTCTCTCTCTCCCTCCACTTTACCCCCCACCCCCCACACCAATAAAGCTGCATAGATAAAACAGTGTGGACTGACTCCCTCCGGACACCTCACCATGTCCCACACCTATACCAGCACGAACAGCAGGGCCACCCACTCCCACCCTTCTCCCTCCCTTTCTCACATTCCAGGAGAAACAGCCTGAAATAGGACAGTATGGGCCAAGTCGGGTGTGGCTTATGTGTAGTGCCTGAGATACATTCCATCACCCCCACACGACACGTGGGGAGGACTCTGATAGGAGCATCAGAGGACCAAGACGCCTCGTGTGGAGATTCTGAAACATCCACGTCCCACCAAACAAGTAAGGAGCAATGCTCAGTGAAGGGCATTTCTCACTTAAAACTCACTGGCAGTTCTGTTCACCCCGACACAACATAAAATCCATGGCCATCTCCCTTTTAGGTTGAGCTGGTAAAAATGAATCCCCAAGGTCTCGGTGGGCAGAAGCGTGGGCTCACAACACATCATCACTACCACCTCCCAGGAAGGGAGCACAGAGGCTTCCTCCTCCACCTCCTCCTGTAAACAGCTCAGATACTGAAACCAATCTGTAATATTTTCTGCTCTCCCCACTTGTCCTGACATCTTCAATAATCTGTGCTCATATACACTCAGTGCCCTCTGCTCCAACACCCCTTTATAGTGGTACAGAATGTATTGTATTAATTTCAGAATTATTCCTAACAAGTGCATCACATCACACTGCACCTCACATTGACTCTGATCTCCCACAAACCTCAAACTTACACCAATGTGTCACTGTTCTGCTGGAGTTCCACGCTGATCTCCACGAACTTTATAATTCATCAAGGTTTGGTATCTATCTGCAAACATTAAAATTGTCCTACAGTCACACTCCACACAGAAATATTGACTCACTCACTATTGTGAACATGTACAATACTAACACACTCCCTGAAGACAGACCTAAATACTGGCAAACACCAGACAGAATAATTGAAATATTGACAAGGCTACCATGGAGCAAGAGAACTACTGACAGGCACTCCATGTCTCTATGTGTTTCTGTGTATTAGTGAGTGTCTCTATGACTCGGCATTAGTGTGAATCTATCTGTGTACATCAGTGTTAGGCAAGTCTGCAGTGTCTATGGTGCTTACAATGATGTAGTATCCCCTAGATACGAGTCCCGATGAATGGTCCTTTCACTTTTGTCCACAGATGCTGTCAGACTGGCTGAGCTTTCTGTTGCTGTCAGTCTCTGCTGGCCTCCCCATACAACTGTACAGGTGGGAGTGGAGGGTGAAAATCATCAGAAATTCAGTTTGGGAGGGACAGAGGGAGGGTAGCAGCTCACAGCACCATCCAAACACAGGCAGACACACACACATAGATATACAGAAACACACCGACACACAGACACACACGCACGCACACAAATAGACATGCACACACACACACACACACACACCATCAAAAACAGATACATGCACACACTCACAGAAACAAAAACACACGCAGACACACATACAGCTGTACACAGACATGCACACACACACTCACAGAAACCCCCCCACACACAGACACAACCACACAAACACACACACACCCAGATGCAGAATGACACAGACGCACAAGCCGATACACAGAAACATACATACGCCAACTGACATACATGCGCACACTCGTGTCCCTGAGCCCTACATTCTGATGTTCCATTCAGCCCTTTGGACCTGCTACACAGGGGTAGGTCGAGACCACTCCGATGGTTAGGTTTAGTTTCAGAAATGTACTTGGAAAATTCTGGCTGGTTCAGAAAGTGAACCGCCACCCCCAATCCATCTTTCCAGGCTTCCCTTCCTTTGGTCAGAAAAGAACTGGAGCCGAAAAATCTGAAGTTACAAGGGGGCAGATGATGGCTTATTTTGGAACAGCACTGAGGCAGAGCTGGAGATATTATAGTGGTGGGTGTAGGCAGGGTTGATAATAGAGAGAATATAGAGACATAAGACAGTTCAGGGCAAAAGGAAAACTCGTGTCTGAACAGTCTTGTTCCTTCTTAGATGTTTATGAGTGAGGATAGGAAAATTGGTAGAAATGAAGTGGAATTTGTGAATGAAGCTGAGATAACAGGTTTTGTATTTGTTAAGTATAAATAACAGAAATAGCAATAATCTTCACCATCGCTAATAGAATTGACAGAAATAGGCTTACCAGGGACAACAATAATAGCGAGTATAGGATAGTAACCTGCCTGAATAATCATTAGGACGGGTCGTATCCGCAACTCTAACCATGCCCAATCCCGAGAAAGCAAGTATAGACCAAAGGATAAACTACTGTCCATTGTTGGAACATTCGAGTTTAATCTTCTCAGATTCTGAGCCATTGTTGGAACATTCCAGCCTGTTGTTCTAAGAGTCTCTTCCTCTCCCTCTCCCTGCAGCTACTGACCCCAATCAGCTTGAGGATGACGCTGCCACTGATACCAAAGAATAACAGGTTGAACCAAACCCCTTACTAATGGAAGAGGAAAACCCTTCAATGACATAGTTAGTATCCATGGAGACTGACATCAATCACAGTCAATGTACAAGCAGCTCCAGTTTACCCTTTCACTACAATCCTTATAAGTCACAATAATATTTGGTCTATTTGGGATGTTGACATCGCTGAATATTGGGCTAATAACATCATCTCCAATTGTAAAGTTAGGGGTGAGACAGAGAGATGATGCATTCTATTCACTAGCTCGATGATCCTATGATGTTTTGGCAGGGTCGGAATTGCTGGGCTCCCAAGGCCGGCTGTGTCTGATGACCAGGCCTGCTGTATCCTTTCGTTTTATTTATTTATGTTTAACTTTGACATTTATCTTACCATCATTTAACGGCTTAGGTGGGTTTAGGTATTTCTGAGAGGGTCCTACAGTGCCATAAACAGTGTAATTACAGTCCATGCCTCGTGGTCCTTGGAGCTGCGGCCTGGTCCTGTGGAGTGACGGTCAAGCTGTCACGGAACCAGGATTCTTCGTTTCACCTTTCCCTAGTTATTGCTAGGGTATCAGCAGGATTGGAAGGCTGGAAATCTCTCCCAGGTGCTACACTCTCTCTGAGATTTCTCTCAGAATTGTCTTTTTGATGTTCCTTCCTCCTGCATTGGAGAACTGCAGGTGATACAATCCGTTTCCTGAATTTTTTGTTTGATAAATGTGTATTTATAGGATGTTACCATATTAGAACAGTTATTGTTTAGGAGTTAAACACTCTATTATTCTGCTTTTTTGTGTTTTGTCAGCAGTGGTTGAATGAATTGTGTTTTGATTAATGTCGAATATTTTCACAAAGCGAATTGCATCTGAAACACAGCATCTCACGTTTATCTTTAAAATAAGAAAATGTTCCGGACAAGACTACCTTCATCATATATGTTGAGATGTGTCTGCTCAGATCCATAACAAAAAGGACAGATACTCACATTTCAATTGGCTAATTACTTAACGAACAACATGTTGCAGAAACACGAGATTTGAATGCGGAATGCGCCATGCTGGAGGAGTGATAGATCTATCAAGAATTATATCTCACATTTAATCCACCTCACAGTTCCAGCACAGACCGTATAAGCCCAGATGAGATTTCTACTCAACATAGACCACTGTGCAGACCAGGTTCAGTACAACCCAGCAGTCAATCCAGAATGGAATATAGCACAAGTCTCTCCAGTCCACTAGCTATCTGTCCAACATGTGGAGCAGTACAGTATGCACCGATGCATTGATTCAGAAACACTGGTGAAATGGTCTGTCCAACATGGGGTGATATGTAGCCCACACCAGTGTTTTGCTCTATCGACATGGACAAGGCGTCTGTACGGTATGGGCAGCTGTGCAGTGAATGGATCTGTAAACCTGGAACAGTTACCGTCAAAGCAGCTGTTTTCACCTCCCCAGTACATTGCTCATTAACACTGTGTTATATCACTGCCCATAGTGAAGAAACGTGCAGCCCATGCTGGAAGTGACAGGATGTGCAGCTCCCATCAACTTACAGCCCCATATGTCCATTGTGCCATGACAAGGGGGTGCTGTGGGTGTGAACGTCACTGCCAGAGAGAGATGGCAGGGAGTCAGTTTAAATATCAACAAACAAAATATTTTTGGGTAAAAAAGGGGAAGGGAGATTGAAAGACAATTTCATGGAAGATCACAGGTTTCAGAATGCTGAAATGAAGATATTTTGACAGCATGCTGCAACGTGAGCCAGTATTCCCAGGAATGATGGGTGAATGGGATATTGGTGTGAGTTCGGATGATGGAGAGTTTTGGGTGAGCATTTGTTCTTCAGCTTTGTAACTGGGAGTGGAGTGAACAGATTCTTCAACTCATTGGGCAGAACCTAACAATAATTTATCTCAGTGCCTTTTTCATTGAGTGTGACTGAGGGATCGTCTGCACGAAGCCGAGTTAGTTTCCTGGTGTTAGCTTATCTAACTCACCTCACTAACTACACCCCCCCCCCCCCCACCCCATGGTGTCTCTCTCATTAAATGCCAGCCTAATTCTTCCGCCCTTCATGGCTGGAGGTAAACACCATCGCTTGGATTCCCCGTGGATGTTCTGTGATCCCTGCCACTGGCACCATTTTGAAACGACCAATTGGCACACGGTTGAGCTTTCTCAATTTGGAGCTGCCCTGCACAGTGGTGTGAGCTCACCACCCAGCTCAGTGCAGGATCTGCGGTCTGAAGAAATGTCCAACAATACAGGACAGGCATCAATAACCTTCTCCATTCTGCCAGGATAAGGGTCACCGTCTTCCCTCTGCTCCCGAACACTCATTGAAATCTGTTAGACTATCTACCCCTGACAAGGCGCATGCTCAACCACTCTCACTGCTGCATGCAACACCTTCTCTCTCTCTCTCTCTCTCTCTCTCTCTTCACTTTATCCCCACACTATGAACACTGCATATCTGTTAGAGCACCTACCCAAACAAGGCTCATGCTCCACCACTCTCACGGCTGCACGCAGTTCCTTTCCTCTTTCTCTCTCTCTTTCTCGCCTTTCCAATACCCTCACATGGTGAGAGAATATTCTGGAGAATACCGATTATGCGATGTTCCAGAAAATGTTCTAAATAATTTCCTTTTTCAGAAAAATGTCAGTGCACCAGTATGTAACATATAAGGGGAAGGAGTAGAGATGTATGTTTTTCAAATCACTTCCAATTAAAATCCATCATGACGCCAATCAACCCTTCAAATGTTCTCTGGCATATAATAAGATTGCGCATTATTTGATGGTTTTCTCAGCTCCGCGTTGCAGGAACTTTTAGTTATTCAACCACCTGGGTTACTGCCACTGACCAGAGGACACTCAGGCACTTTTACGCCGGTTTTCTTCAAACGCCTGTTCGAGGGCATTTCCCACGGGGACGGACACTCCAAACAATATATTCCATCAGTTGCATACTTTTATGTAATGATAAGCTCATTTTACACAGACTAACCAAAATCTGCACTTATTTTATGGTTATCGGTAAGTAATAGCAATTAGCATTCTGGTTATTTCACTTGTCTCACCTTGTATTATTCAGTCCAAGACAGCTTTCAAACACTTGTCTCGTTATAAAATACAATTTCTAGCCGAGAACATTTTTATCCTCAGCCGTTATCTTCACCGTTATCTGAATTGTACGTTTTTCCCTTGTTAGGAAAGTTTCTATTGTCCTTTGTGGCTGTTTCTGTCTGGAAAAGTTACACAGTCTCCCACTCATTTGGCTGGATGGCTGGTTTGTGATACAGAGGCATGACGCCTACGCAGGTTCAATTTCCCACGCACACAGAGGTTTACCATGAAGAGGACGCTCTCTCAAACTTACCCCAACACCTCAGGTTCGCTGACCCTCAGGTTTAACCACCACGAGTGGCCTCTGTCTCATGAACAAACAGCCACATGGTCTTTTGGAATTTTATTCTATCACTTTTGCATTTATTTTATTTACCTACAATACCATTTTTTTTTGCATTATGTTCCTGGATGTTTTGGATTCGTGTCATTTTGTATTACTGCCAGCATTTCCCCCACACTGCATATTCCTTCACATAATCATTGACTCCAGTGTTATCTATAAAACTTCTGTCTGAACCTCAAAAATATTCAATATCTCTGCCTCCAATACTCTGCAGAAAGAGATTTCCAAAGTCGCACAACACTGAGAAAATAATAAACAACCACATCTGGGGTGCGAAGTTGTTATTTTTTCTCCTTATCTGAGAAAGGATACAATTTCACTGGAAGCAGTTCAAAGATATTTCACTTCACGTATTCCTGGGATGAAGGGCTTTTATTATGGAGGCTTTAACAGATTATTCTTGGAATGCAAGGTGATCTTATTGAAATATGCAAAACCTTGAGGAGCATGGATCAGATAAATAATCATTGGGTGCTTGTCTAATCCAAACTTGTCATTGTCATAGAACCTTTATTGTGTGGAGCAGGACATTCAGTCCATTGAGTCCACACTGGCACACTGAACGGCATCCCACCCAGACCTATCCCCCTACCCTAACCATGTAATCCTGCGTTTTTCATGACTAAACCAGCTAACCTACACATCCCTGAGCACTATGGGCAATTGAGCATGGTCAATTAAGTCTAACATGCACATCTTTGGACTGTGGGAGGAAATTGTATCATCGGGAGGAAACATACACAGACACGGGAAGAATTGAAGGTTGCAATTGAACTCAGCTTCTTGGTGATATGATGCAGCAGTGCTAACCACAGGTCCACCATGCTACTCCATTATTTCTATTAGTTATATAAGACTAACTAAAGAAATCTGCCTGACTTGTTCCTATCACTGAACCTGACCCAGTCTGAGACCTTTATCATCGGCCATACCTCCAACCTGGTTACATTTAAATTTATTGCAAACAATGGAGGAGCTGTACTAGAAAAGTTAACAGTCGCACCCTACAACCACAGTCAGAACCGGAGTGACGATAATTCACAACGTGGGCATTTATTCAAGTGCGAATATTTTTCCCCAGATGTTTGTGATGGCTGAATCTTTATAGTATATAGAAGCTGGCTTTGTCTGATTTTCCATAGACATGTGAATCAGGGATAATGGTGCATGTAGAGAAAAGTGCAGCTGAGAGCACAATGAGATGAACCATGAGCTACTTTACTGGTGGAGTAGTGTCAAAGGGCCGAATGGCCCACTCGTGTCCATCAGCCCTGTGTTCTAATGCTCCATTTAGCCCTTCGGACCTGATAAACAGGAACAGATGGAGGTCACTCCGATGGTTAGGCCTTGTTTCGAAAATGTACTTGTGGAATCCAGACTTGTTCAACTCCATTTTCCTGCTACCCCCTCGTATCTCTCAACTGGCTTGCATGTCCGAAACCAATTCACCCCCTCTGTAAATACATTCAGTGACCCACCTTCTACAACTGGCTGGGTTCGGGAATTCCAGACCTTCACTATCTTCTGAAAGATGGCATTTCTGTACTCCTCAGTTTCAAATCGATATCCCTTATTCTGTATCAATGTCCCGGTGTGAGACACTCTGCCCAGGTGTGGAACCACATTCTCAACAAATACCTTGTCAAGCCCCCTCTGTACCTTGTCCATTTCAGTCATGTCACCCTCATTAATTTCAAGCACAATGAATAATGCCTCACCAATTGAGATGTATTCAATAATTCAACCCTATCATCCCAGAAACCCGCTTAATGTACCAATCTAGTTCCTTTCTGTATCAGCATGCTGACTTTATGTTTCATGCACAGGAACACTCCAATCCCTTTGTCCTGCTCCTTTGTTGGCACTCCTTTCCATTAAAATAATAGCCTGCCTTTTGGTTTTCAGTGTCATCCTCAAACTCGGATGTGTATTGCACTCAGTTCCCTCCTTCAGGCTCTCAGTATAGATGTAAATAATGAAGCCATTGGACTGATATTGGTGCTTCTCCAGTAGATATGTTTTTATCATAAAGATCGATGAATACTGACTCTCAAATTTCTATGAGAAAACCATCCGTCATCCCATGTTATCCATCATATTATGAGTTTCTGTCTGGTGGAAGAACCTTTACTTTGTGATACCTTGTGGAAAATCTTGGGAAAGCCTCATGTCTATCATTTCCCCTTTATCAAGTCCGCTTGTTACATTCTTAGGGATCTCCAGATAAACTTTGCATGATTTTCCAAGGCAAAATATAGTTTCCCTTTAACAAAACCATGCGGACTCTGCCTGAAGCTTTTCTAAATGCCCTGCAATTCCTTCCTTAATAACAGACTGTCGCAGATTCCCAGCAATAATTGTTAGTCTAAATGGTTTCTGCTTTCTGTCTCGCTCCATTGTTGAAAACAGGCGCCATATTGGAGCTTCACGAGTTTCACTGGAACACTTCTGTAATCCAGAGAGTGATGGAATATTTCACAGAGTGGCACCAGTCACTCTGTAACCACTTCTTTTAAAGCCAATTATGAATTACTGCTGACCTACCTATCCTTAGTCTTATCTGTTGTTAAAAACCTCGTACCTTTTGTTAGAGACAGTTCGAGAACCCTCCTATTACCATTTTCTTGATGGTTTTAAAATGCTTACAGTGCTTTCCCTGTGAGGATTGTGTTAAATACTGGTGTAAATTATCTGCCTGTTCCCTGTAGCCACTTTCCCAGTCACACCCTCCGGATCTACCCAATATACTTTACTGACTTTCTTTCTACCAAAGGTCACCCACTCATCTTCAACTTTTTATATACACACAGAAAACCTTGTGATGCTTGTTTTTATATGTCTTACCAATTTATTTACATCATGTCTTTTCATCCTTTTTTCCATCTATTTCTTGCTTTTTTCCCTCGCTTTCTAGATTCATACAGTCATATTGCGTGCACACATTTCATCCAACCTGCCCATGCTGACCAGGTTTTCCAAACTAAACTTGTCTCATCTGATTGCATTTAGTGCACATGCCTCTAAACACTTCCAATTCATATCTTTGTCCAAATGTCTCTTAAATTTTGTCGCTGTACTTGCATGTACCAGCTCATCTGACAGCTCATTCCATGTACAGCCTCCTCTGCATAAAAGGGTTGCGTTTGGTCCATGTTAAATCTTCCCCTTTTCAACTTAAAGCTGTACCCTATCTGTTGGTCTCACCTATCGTGTGGAAAAGACCTTGGCAATTCACCCTATCCTTGCCTCCCATAATTTGATGAACTTCCAGAATGTCACCTCTCAACGTCCCCCATTCCATTTGATACTAACTTTAAGTACAAGCATTTACTAATTAGCATAGCAAATTTGCAACAATAATTTAAAAATACGACAAGTAAACAACACTCAGCCAAAACTTCATACTGTGATTTGTTCTCCATGTTACAATACTAAGGCAGTGTGAAGCTCTCAGTAGTGCCAAGAAGACGTCAAGAAAATAAATTCCTTTTTCTAAAGGGACTGATGATCTCTACCGTGAAAACGTTTCTCTGGCCAGAGCTATGCAAGAAAAGGAATTGTAATACCACACGGTCAGCGTGCAGTTGCTTTTAGCACAGTGAGATGAAGGCTGAGAATACTTTCTGAAATTTGGATTATTCAGTGCAAAGGGCAAGAGCGGTTTTCAATGAAGTTTACTCCAAGAAGGAAACTTTCTGGAGTGAGATGTGAGTGGGAGCTTTAAAACAGCATAAATGGAAAAGCCGACCCGCACTGAGACCAGAGGCAAAGTGGTAGCACTAACGGAGCTTGATGCTACTGCAGGGAAGGTAGCCTTGATCAAAGAACTTCAGTTGTAGTGGGTAGGGTCCATAAAGTGAGAGAATGTGCTCTGTAATTGGAAGGGGAGAACGTGGAATCAGAAAAGGAAGATAAGCAGGGAAGACGATGGATCAGCAATGGCAGGGGTTTCAAGGTGTAATTTAGGAAGCATAATTGAAATTCGTGCCTCACATCTGCTTCTGTTACCTGAAGTAAATGTCCTAAATCTGGGCACATACTAATGCTCGTTAATTTGTGATTGAATAGTATCCTTGACAGACTTTGTGAACCAGGGATGGTTCACCTTCTTTTCGAACAGAAACAGTAATTTCTGAGCAGTATGGGATATCTGCTTGAATGTTTGCCCATGTATACCCACTGACCTTCATCTGGGTGTAATTCCACATCACGACTCAGACCAGATGTGAGACAGAAATACTCAATTTAGATGTCTGGTTCTACTCAATCATTCAGGGGAACTTCTGCATGTGGCTCAATCACACCTCCCAGCTGAAGCAACATTTCACTTGTACTCTTTCAATCCAGTCTCCTGTCATTGCTGCTCACAATGCAGTCTCCTTTACACTGGGGAGACCAAACAGAGACTGCACTGAGGAACATTCTCGCTCTGTCTGGAGGAATAACCTTGACCTTCTCACAGCTTCCCATTTCAATAACCTTCCTTGCTCTCATGCTAACATTTCAGTCCTGAGCTGCTGCAATGTTCCAATGAAGCACAACCCAAGCTGGAGTAACACCTCACTTTACGGATTGTACCTTACAGCCCGTAGAGTTAACATTCATTTTCATAACTTCACATTCTGAACCCATTATAGGTGTTCTCCATTTTACATGCATTCTGCATGTATTACCTTGACCTTATCTATGTTTTGTTTATGTTGCACTCAGGAGAGAGAAACAATTTCTCCCATTCAAACTTCAATATACACCCAATTCACATCTGCTTCTCTTTCACCACAATCAAAAATCCCTCCTCTGTGACATTGCACCTACACGTGCTCTGTTTCCCTTCATCCCTCGTCCACTTTTGTCAAGGGATAAAAACGTCCTTTTCAGTTGTGAACAATGGTTAATCTGGACTTGATATACTATCTCTGTTTCTCTGTCTCCACAGATGCTGCCAGACCTGCTGAGTTTCTCCAGCAATTTCTGGTTTTGAACAGCTTGAAAGACGTGTATCAAAGCTGCTTAAATGCCCTGTCTAAGATGGAGCACCATAAACTAGGAAGTGAACAGTAACGCAAACTGTACAAATTCGTTGGTTCTGAAATTACATAAGATTGGCATTATTGACACTACAAAGTTCTTAATCAAGGCCATGGAGTGAAACAGAGAGAAACAGTTACAAAGTTAAAACAGAAAGTGGCACGACTGGACGGAAAAGATTCAGATGAATATTAGAATTGGAATTTTACAGTATGGAAACAGGCACTTCGGCCCAAGAAGTCCACACCGATCCTCTGAAGACTAAACCAACCAGAACCATTCCCTATCCTATGATTACCCCTGACTAATGGACCTAACCTGCATATTCCTGGACACTGTAGGCAGTTCAGCAAGGTAAATAACATCCACATTTTTGGATTGTGGGTGGGAACCAGAGCATGCAGAAACAAAAAACTCACACAGACACAGGGAAAATGTGCAAGAGAGTTGGAATCGGACCTGGGTCCCCAGCGCTTTGATGCAGCATCGCTTTCTACTGAGCCACGATGCTGCCACACAGAAAATATGTCGGGGTTTTCAGAAAGATGACAAGTAAGAGTTGTGACAACGTGGACAGACACTCAGAGGAATGAGAATATTAAAATGGAAGTGTTACCACATCAGTCACAGGGTAGGTCACGGGGTGATGGGTGACTGGGTCTCGGTGTGAACTGGGGGAACAGACAGCTGAATTGCATTTCAGAAATTGCAGCTCAAATCTGGAAATTCATGTGGTGCTGTAGATCACAGCTGGACAGAAGGAGAATTGCATTCAGTTACAACCTGTAACGTTTTTCCCAGTCTAATCTTTTAGTCTATTATTTCCATTATCGGATCGATGTTTCATTGCCGATTGTGGTTGAATATACCAGGGTCAGAACCATGTGTATCTAAAACTGATGACAATCCATTTAAAGCTATCACACTGACTACTGTACTTACATTCCAAACAGCAGGACTAATATCTGATAGAGCGTGCAACATGATTACAAAGCAAACAGATCAGATCGAAGCTCTGCAGTCCTGCCACATCCAGTCAGAAATGGAGTTGAACCAGGGAACAACTGACAAGGGAAAAGGACTCCACAAATATTATTTGAAAACAATGTTCATTGGGATTAGGGCGTCGCTGACTAGGTCAGTATTTATTGCCCAGAGGACTGTTAAGAGTCAATGAATTTGCTGTGTGTCTGGAGTTACATGTGGGCCAGAGCAGGTATGGATGGCAGTTTCCTTCCTTAAAGGATATCAGTGAACCAAATCGATTTCGCCCACAATCAGGAAATGACCCATGATCATCATTAAACTCTTAATCCCAAACATTTATTGAATTTGAATTCCATCATGTACTGTAACAGGATTCGAACTCGGGTCACCAGAAGATTCCTGGGGTTGTTAGACTAACCCATCAGCAGCAACACCACTCGGCTATTGCTTTACCAATCGCCGAAAAGAATGGAACCTTCCTGCACATCAGTGTAAAAGACAATGATGCAATGTATACGCCATCCTCAGCCAGAAGTGTTGTTTGGATGATCCCGCAGAATCAAGGATGCCAGACTTCAAACCATTCGATTCGCTGCACGTAAATTAAGAAACAACTGAACGCAGTATATAGACAAAGGGAATGGGCCCTGACACCATTCCTGCAATAGAACCACAGACTTGTGCTGCATAACAAGCTGTGTCTCCGTTGAAGCTGTTTCATTCCAGGTGCAACTCTGACATCTCCCTGGCAATGTGGAAAATTACACAGAAGTGTCCTGTCCCCTAAGAGGAGAATAATTACAATCTGACCAATTACTATCCCCTCAGTCCCATCACCATTATCAAATTGATGGGAATTCCTTTGACGGAGCTGTCGGCCAGCTCAGAAATAACGTACACATTGCTGTGTCCGATAGGCCCCCATGTGGAGGTGGTGTTGCTGTGGAAATGTCACTGGATTACTAATCCAGACCAGAAGAATGCTCTGACAGCTGGTGGAAGTTCGATATAGTTAATAAAATATCGAGATATAAAATCTGGTGTTAGTAATATTGACCATGAAGCGCATGTCCATTGTGAACGTAAATTTCCTTCCCCTATGCACATTCAGAAAGTGAATCTCCCATGCTTTCCTGGTAGAGCCAAAACGTGACTCCAGATATACAGACATGTGGTAAACTCTTCAATGGTCTCTGAAGCGGCCATGCAAGGCCGTTATATCAAACTTCTCCAAGTTCTTAAAGGATAAAAATGAAATAACACCCGGCACCAGCCTCTGTATCGGAAAAGGGAATAGGAAGCACAGTCCTGTCGACACTGCAGAGACCTCCTTCCTTACATCTGAGAGCTTATGACAACATTAACAGAGCTTCCCACAGACTGCACAGAAACATCGTGAAATGAGTAGGCCTTTAAACACATTGAGCCTTCCCCTCTCTAGGTTTAGGCAAAACAAGTTTTAAATTAACTTTTTCCAATACTATATACTGTTCAAAGTTTGTGAGAAGATTTATAGCTCGGGTGCTCGTTGTTGTGGTTCTGTTCGCCGAGCTGGGAGTTTTTCTTGCAAACGTTTCGTCCAATTTCTAGGTGATATCTTCAGTGCTTGGGAGCCTCCTGTGAAGCTCTTCTGTGCTGATTCTTCCTGCATTTATACTGGTTTGAATCTGTCGCTTCCGGTTGTCAGTAGCAGTTCGCTGCAGTAGCCGGTATATCAGGTCTAGGTCGATGTGTCTGTTAATCGAATTCGTGGATGAGTGCCATGCTTCTAGGAATTCCCTGGCTATTCTCTGTTTGGCGTGTCCTATAATAGTGGTGTTGTCCCAATCGAATTCATGTTGTTTGTCGAATTCGTTTTAAGTAAATACCTATACAAGGTATTCAACAAAAATGGATACCTACGCAATTTCATCAACAGATGCCTCAGGGAAAGACAACGAAATGAGGACATGCGGCAACCCAAAGGACTGGCCACACTCCCATACATCAGGAGCATTTCTGAACTGACAGCCAGACTGCTGCGACCACTAGGACTCATAACAGCACACAAGCCAACAGCCACTCTCAGACAACAACTCACAAGGACAAAGGACCCAATACCCAGCATGAGCAAAACCAATGTAGTGTACAAAATCCCATGCAAGGACTGCACAAAACACGACATAGGACAACAGGAAGACAGCTAACAACCCGCATCCATGAACACCAACCGGCCACGAAACGACACGACCAGCTATCCCTAGTAGCCGTAAACTCAGATGACAAACAACATGAATTCGATTGGGACAACACCACTATTATAGGACAGGCCAAACAGAAAACAGCCAGGGAATTCCTAGAAGCATGGCACTCATCCACGAATTCGATTAACAGACACATCGACCTAGACCCTATATACCGGCCACTGCAGCGAACAGCTACTGACAACCGGAAGCGGCAGATTCAAACCAGTAGAAATGCCGGAAGAATCAGCACAGAAACGCTTTACAGGAGGCTCCCAAGCACTTAAGATCTCACCTAGAAAGGGGACGAAACGTTTGCAAGAAAAACTCCCAGCTCGGCGAACAGAACCACAACAACTATATACTGTATATACTTTGAAGTGGTCATATATCAGAAAAAAAATGAAATAGGAACTTTGGTCCGTCAACTTTGCTCACCCATTCAATATAACAATGGCTGATCCTGTACCTCCACTCCAAACATCTGCAGCAACTTAACTCCTTTAGTGTCGAGAAGTCCTTATTTATATTCAGTGCCTTAGCGTACGCAGTCTTATATGGGACAGAATTCCCCAGGTTCACCAGTCTGCGAGTGCAGACATTTATTCTCATCTCATTTCAGAGTGGCTTGCCTGTACCTAATACCGTGACCCTTGTTTTAGATGTCCCAGCCAGTGGAATTATAATCCCTGCTGACAATCTGTTTCACCATGTCAGAGTTTTATATATTTCACTGAGATCTCCACCCATTTTCCTGAACTCCACGGAATACAGGCCCAGTTGCCTGAAACTCTGCTCCCACAACAAGCCTGTCATCCCAGAGATCAGTCTGGTCATACTTCGCTGACTTCCTCAACATCAGGTTTGCCCTTTATTAGATAAGGAGACCAAAAGTACACAGAATACTGCACAATGTTCGAGATGGGAGCTCACCAACGCCCCGTGTAGCTGCAGTAAGACACACCTGACTCAAATCCCCCGGAAATGAAGTTCAACACAATCATTTATCTTCCTATCTGCTTTCTCTTGCAGCAGTATTGCTTTCTGTGACTGGTGTACAAGGAAATCGAGATCCTTTTCAATGACACAGCTCAGCACTTGGTGGGTTATATATACTGGTCAGTGTGCCATTATCAATCCCAGTATTGACTTCTAGCTTCAGAACTCACTGCCCTGCATGGACCTTGGAGTTTGTTGAAGAAGTCAACAAAAGTATACGCATAAGTATCTTCATGCAGCAACGTTTTTTTACATTAATTCCTTTTGAAATGCTAGCCTGTTCGTCTATTTTTTCCAACCAAATTGCTCAATGTTACGTCTATCCACATTGTTCTTCAGCTGCCACATATTTTACCATTTCCTCCAATTGTCTCAATCACCTTGAAACTTCTTTATATCCTCCTCACCCACTCACAATCTCAGTTTGGTACCATCAGCTGATTTGGAAAGATTACATTTAACACCCAAGAACAAATGTTTGATCTGTTTTCTAAATAGATGGGGCCCAAATATTAATTCCTGGATTATCCCACTAGTTATTGCTTTCTCTCACAAGATGTATGTAAAGGTTGATGCTGCTTCCCTTTTTCCTGTCAGCTCTCCAATTCTCAACCCTTGCCACTATATTAGGTCTGGCTGTTACACACTGTTATGGGCCAGGACAGACCCCCTCAAATCATTTCAAGGAAATAGTGCAGACCAACCTATGCTCATTGATTTAAGCAAGTGTAAGGTGGATATTCCAGGAGTGATGCAGCTGGTCAAATCACTTCGTTTTAAACAAAACAGAATGTCTTTGCAAGATTACTGAGTGAGACACAAACACAAGAGGATACAATACAGAATAACTTAACCTATCCTAAAACACAACAGATTATCCCAATTTAATGATGGTATTCCAAACACTTGATATAATCCCCATTAACACCCCATGGCAAAACCGAATGGATAAAAAAATCAAACCCAGTTTCTAAGAGGAGAGATGTCAGAGAGAGGGAGGAACAACATGGACCAACTTCTTTGGGTCCGGTAACTTCACAACTGCTGCCTGCTTTAAGTAAACAGCCAGACTGCGGAAAATCAGACCAAACAAACCAAAGCAGAGTAGCTGAACTGAGATAACTGGCCACTCCCCTTTCATAAGAGCAGAAGAACAGAAGAACTAGGAGCACGAATAGGCCGTTTGGTCCTCTGCCACACAATAAGATCATGACTGATCTACTCGTGGACTCTGATCTACTTCCCGCGCTCCCATCGTATCCCTTAATTACTTTATTGCTCAAAAAGTATCTATCTTAGCTTTAAAACCGTTTACTGAAGTAGTACCAATTACTTAACTGCACAGGGAATTCCAAAGATTACAAACCTCTCGATGAAGATATTCCTTCTCAATTCAATACTAAATCTACTCCCTCTAATATTGAGGCCATTCCCTCTTGTCTTAGCTTCACCTGCCAGTGGACACATCCTCTCTATTTCGATCTTCTAAAGTCACTGCATAATTTTACATGTTTCTATGAGATCATCCTGTCATTCTTCTAAATTCCAATGAAAATAGTTCCAGTCTGCTAACTCACACCTCATAAGCAAACCACCTCACCTCTGGAATCATCCGAATAAACCACCTCTGCACCCCCTACAGTGCCAGTATACCCTTCTTGAAATGATGAGACCAAAACTGCATACAGTACTCCAGGCGTGGCCCCACCAGCACCCTGGACAGCTGCAACATAACCTCCCTGCTTATAACCTCAATCCCTTGAGCAATGAAGGGCAACATTCCATTTGCTTTCCTCAGTATTTGCGGTACTTGCAGACCAGCCTTCTGTGATTCATGCGCATGGACATGCAGGTCCCTCTGTATGACAACATGCTGCAACGTTTTACCATTCAAGTAATAATCATTTTTACTGGCACTCCCCACAAAATGGATGACATCACATTTATCAACATTGTATTCCATCTGCCAGACCTTTACCCACTCACTCAAATTATCTATGTTCATCCACGAAGTCTCACAGTCCTCTGCATGCTTTGCTATGAAACGCATCTTCGTGTCATCTGCAAACCTTGTCACACTACATGTTCTCTCCAACTCCAAATCATCTGTATCAATTGTGAATAATTGTGGCCTCAACACCCATCTCTGATGCACACCACTAGGTATTGATTGTCAGCCAGAATATCACTCACTTACACTCACAATTTGCTTCCTGTTATTCAAACAATCATCTATAATGCTGATAATTTACACGTAACACCATGCACCTTTTTCTTATGCAGAAGCTTCTTGTGCAGCAACTTGTTGAAGTTCTTTTGGAAATCTCGGTATACCATAGCCACTGGGGCCTTGTTATCCATCTTGCTCGCATTATCTCCAAAGATTTCCAAAAGACTTGTTAAACATGACCTGTTCTTCATGAACCCATGTTGCGTCTACACAATGGGACGATTTCTAACGAAGTGCCTTGCTGTTTCTTCCTTGATAATACACTCAAGCAGTTTCCCCACTACACAGGGAAAGCTAACTGGTCTATAATTCCCCATATTTTGTTTAATTCCCTTTTTAAACAGAGGCATCACATTTGCTGTTTTCCAATCTGCGGGGACTGCCCTGGAGTTCAGCAAATTTTACCAAATTGCCACAATTGCATTTTCTACTTCTCCCTCTATCTCTTCTGTAACCCTGGGATTCGTTCCTTCAGGGCCAGGAGACGTGCCTACCCTCAGCTCCTTTACATTGCCCAACACGATCTCTTCCATTATAATGATTGTTTCCAAGATCTTCACCTACCTTCGACTCTTTGTCAATTACTAACATGCTATTAGTGTCCTCCACTACGGTGACAGATACAAAACACCTGTTCAATGCCACGGCCATTTCGTCATATCCTATAACTAAATGACCCTTCCCATCCTCTGAAGGACCAACATTTACTTGAGCCTTGCTTTTTCATTCTATATATTTAAGCTATATACCATCATCTATCTATCTTTATATTGTGCACTTTTTTCCCCTCTCGTGTTCTATCATTCTTTTCTTTGTAGTTATTTTTGTGGCTTTCTGTTAACCTTTAAAATGTTTCCCCAATCTTCTAGGTTTCCGCTGTTCTTGGCCACTTCGCATTCCTTCTCTTTCAATTTGATAGCGTCCCTTATTTTCTAAGACACAATTGACAGATTACCCATTTTCTTACAGTCTTTCCTTTTCACTGGAATATACTTTTGCCACAGAAATTAAAAATCTCCTTTGAAAATTCTCGACTGCTTGTCAACTCTCCCATCATGAATATTTGTTTCGAGGCGACTTTAGCCATCTCCTCGCTCATTCTATTTTAGTCTGCCTTGCTGAAGCACAGGACCCTGGTATTGGATTTCATCTTCACAGTCTCTATCTGTATTCTAAATTCAACCATACTGTGATCACTCCTTTACCTGATGTGAATAATTATTCTTGTCTCATTGTACATGACAAGACCTATGATACCTTGCTCTTCACAGTACGTGCTTTCAGTTTAGCCTTGAATGCATTCCCAAGTAGTCAAACCCAGACTTTTTGGATTCGCTGCTTTTAAGACACCCATGAAAAATAAAACAAGGACAGAATAAACGTGTTAAAGGAGTAGCATTGTCATAACACTAGACTTGGGACTTCATTAAAAATGTTTCTGATAATCCAAATTCACTGCATCCATTGCTAGGCCATAATTAATTTCCCAATCAGTCTCTCAAATATGATTGGCCCTTAATAAATCGGCAATGACTTAATCTACGTTCATTACTTTTACATGAATGAAAATTTCTAAGTTCCCTGGTAATGCGTCCTTTCTAATAGACTCTTGTATTGTCCTGATTGCTATTTTGGTGCTAAGCAGACTGCCATTACCTGCCTCCTTTAGAAATAATGGAGTTAAATTTGCTGCTGTCAAATCTATGAATTCAGTTCCAGAATCATCAAGCATTTAGAAGAGGATAAACAGAGTATTCATTGTTACCTTGTCCACCTCCCTTACTAATTAACGAAGAGATTAACAGGACATGGGAATTTATCAGATTTCAGTCAATATATTTTCCCCACAACTATTTATGTACGGATTTGATTCTATTTACTTTTTCTCAGTAGACTGAGAATTGCTTGGAATTTACTTTTTGAAATGTTTTCTTTTGGGAAGGCAGAACAGAAGTGGTTGCTTCACAGTCCTGCCATTTTCCTTTTCTCTGGTTTCAGCCTGTAAGGAAGATACAATTATTTTCTCTAACATTTCACCTTGGTATACTGCATGTTGAGAAGTTTTTACATTTCACTCTTGTACATGTACGCTTCATAAACCCATCATTTCCTGTCTTAGGCTGCTCAATGATTGATCTTCCACAGCCATACAATCACTGAAGCAATCTCTGTACACTCAGAAATACAGTACAATCTACATTAGCCCCACTTTCATACATCAGGCCCATAGACATGAGTGCTTGTCCACGTACCTTTTAACGGCTGTGCGATGACCCACAACAACTGCACTCTCACAAAAATGCATTCCAGACGCCAACGGCCTTTGGGTGAAAAACCATCCTGCAATCCTCTCTAAACCTCAAACCCTTCCCTTTAAAAGTGTGATCATTTGTTCTTAACTCTCTGACTTAAAGGAACTGCTGCTGTCTATCTACCCTGTCTATGCCCTTCGTAATCTTGCTCTTCTAAATCACGTTCCCCTCAGTCTTCTCTGCTCCAAAGTAACCAACCCGAACTTATCCAGCCTCCCTCCATAGCTGTTATGCTCCATTCCAGACAACATCCTGTTGAATCTCCTGTGCGCCACTTTCAGTGCAATCACATCTTTCCTGTAATGTGGATCCCTGAACTGCACGCAGTATTCCATTTTGGCCTAACCGAAGTGCCATATAGCTCTTGTAATCTATGCCTCGATTAGTGAAGGCTTTGCCTGCTGTCTCCAATTACTTCTTAACTAAACTATTAATCAGTCCCGTCACATTCAGGGATGTGTGGAGAAGCACTCTTTGAACTTACGAGTCTGCTGCTATTAATTGGGTCCTCGCCTGTCTGGTTCCTACCTTCAAAGTGAATCACCTCATATTTATCAGGGTTACATTCCATCTGCCATTGATCTGCCCATCTGACCATTCCATCCGTATCCTCCTGTAACGCAAGATCTTCCTCCTCACTGCCAACCACCCGAGTAATCTATGTGTCAGACACAAACCTAATTATTACATTCACCCCATGCCCCTTCAGTTCACATCTATATCATTTATGAATTCCACAAATAATAAGGGACACAGCACTGACGCACAAACAGTCTTCGACAACCACCTATTTTCTGCAATTGTTTCTCGAACATTGATCTGATACTCACTGGTCTGTAGTTCCTTGGTTAATCTCTACAGCCCTTCCCGTAAAGGGTGTGCTCCAGTCCTCAGCACCTTACCTGTGACCAGATTGTATTTAAACATTTTCAACAGCGCCTTTCATCCCTTGTCTACAACAACAGCCTGAGATGTAACTGAGCTGGAACTAGGGACGTGTCCAGTTTTATACCAGCCAAAACTATCAATCATTGTATACATCTTACATCAATCTGCTCAAGAGCTTCTCAGCACATCTTCGAGAATTCTGTCTCTGCATCCTCCTTCTCCCAAATAAAACAGGCATGAAGCTCTCATATATCAATCTATCAATGTTCACCAGATTCACAAACAGATTCCCGCCTTGATCTCAGGCCAAGTTTCGTCGGCAGAAAACCTTGCTATCTGAGGGATTAATCTGGAGAATGTCCATCCAGTGTAAGGGATCAGTATATTTTATTTAGATCAAGACATCAAAATTGTGTACAATGCTCCAGGTACAGTCTAGGAGAAATTGAGGACTGCAGATGCTGGAGATCAGAGCTGAAAAATGTGTTGCTGGTAAAGCGCAGCAGGTCAGGCAGCATCCAAGGAGCAGGAGAATGGATGTTTCGGGCATAAGCATTCCTGAAGAAGGGCTTATGCCGGAACGTCGATTCTCCAGCTCCTTGGATTCTGCCTGACCTGCTGCACTTTTCCAGCAACATATTTTTCAGCTCCAGGTACAGTCTCGCCAGCACTCTGTGTAACTAGTGCAGAATGTTTCTACTGCTCGTGTGAACAACTTACTGCTGAAGCTGGAATCTGAACTGAAACTAACACATGCTGGACACCACAGTGAGTCAGACAGCATCCATAAAAGAGAGCAAGATAACGCTTTGAGTCTAGTTGACCTTTCATTGTCTGTATTCGAATTCCCTTTAAATGAAGGCAAAATTAACTTAACTTTCCCTGTTTGTATATGTTCCTCCCAATACCCTTTGCTTTAATGTTTTCTGCTGAGTTACTGTGTGTGCTGATTAAAAATCCTCCTGAATATCTGACTATATCGCATACATTGCTTTTCTATGGTTAGGTCTACAAGATATATCTTAAAACAAAACGTTTGTAAATTATAACTTCCCTTTCATAAATGCAGAGTAATTCTCTTGAAGTTTGCTTTTCCTTTTTCAGTGTCCAATATCACATTCGTTATGATAGATTGTAAAGGATTTTTTTTCCTGCAGATGACAAGTAAACTGGTCTGTAGTTTTCCACTCTCCTTCTTCCCTTATATCGTTGGAATGCATTTATATCCTTTCAAATTGAACACAGATAAATGCAGTCAACAACAATACAATCCATCTATGTATTGCTGCTTTCTCTGAAATTGCAGTATGAAGTATACCTGGTTTAACATACTTATCAATCCTCAATCCAGGTATGTTGTCATATACTACCACGTCACTAGTATGAATGATTTTAGTGTTTAGTTACATACGTCCTATGGAATTTCTGGGATATTTCCTGGATCTTCGTCCGTGAAGGCAGACATAATGTAACAGTTTCGCCTCCTTATCAATTTTCTGTTCTCTACAATAAATCATCCTGTCCACACATTCACTGTGCCACATTTGGCCTTGTTTTCATTTTCCTTTCAAATATGGACATACACTTTTCGCCAGTATTTACCAAGAACAAAAATAAATCCAGCACAGGAACAGACCCTTCGGTCCCTCCAAGCCTGCACCGACACAGATCCTCTATCTAAACTTGTCACCTATTTTCGAAGGATCTGTATCCCTCTGCTCCCGACCCATTAATGTATCTGTCTACATACATATAAAATGTCGCTAACGTGACCAATACTACCACCTCCGCTGGCATTGTGTTTCAGGCATCTGCCAGTCTTTGTGTAAAGAACTTTCTGAACATATCTCCCATAAACCTTTTCCCTCTCATCTTGAATTCCTGACCACTAGAAATTGAGTACCCATCTCTGGAAATAGGCGTCTTGCTATCCACCATGTCTATACCTCTCATAATTTTGTAGAACTCACTCAAGTCCCCCGAACTTTTGTCAGTCTAATGAAAATAATCCTAATCTACCAAACCTCTCTTCATAGCCAGTTCCTTCCAATTACAGGAAATATCCTGGTGAAACTGCTCTGCACCCTCTTCAAAGCATCCACATCCTTTTGGTAAGGTGGCGATCAGAACTGTACGAACTATTTGAAATATTGTCGAACCAAAGCCATAGACAACTGTAACATGACCTGCCATCTCTTGTACAAAATATACTCTAAAACAATCCCTCCTGTGGATGACAATTTAACTGGTCTGTACTTCACAACTTTCTCTTTTCTGCCCTTATTAAAATGGTGGAATGCAGGAAGCAAAGTATGCTGTATGCCAGCTTGACCACTCTATAGACCTACCCCTCGAAGGAACAGTGGATCTGAACATCCAGATCTCTATACATCAATTTTGCCCAGGGCTTTTTTTCCATTTACCACATAGTTCATTCTTGAATTGGATTCTCCAAAATGCATCATCTCACGTTTGCCCATATTGAACTCTATTTGCCATTGCTCTGCACAACTCTCCATCTATCTATTTTCCGCTGGATTCTCTGACAGTCCCCTTCACTTTCTGCTACTCCACCAATCGTAGTGCCATCTGCAAACTTATTAATCAGACCAACTTTACCTTCCTTTAGTTCATTTATGTATATCATAAACAATAGCGGTCCCAGCACTAAACCCTGTGAAACACCAGCCAGAACAGTCCTTCATTTTGAGAAACTCCCTTCCACTGTTACTCTGTGTCTGCTGCTGCCCAGCCTGTTCTCCATCCATTTAGCTCGTAGACCCTTGAACCCTTGCAATTACACGTTCTCCGTGAGCTTACCTCATCAAAAACCTTACCGAGGTCCATTATATAACATCTACAGCTTTTGCATGACTATCAATTTTCACTTCCACAAATAAATCTATTATGTTTGCGAAGATGTGACCTCCCCAGAACAAAGCCTGGGAAGGTCTTGTTTGGAGTCCGTCTGTGTCGTACTCTGGAATCAGACGGGTTTATTTCAAAGCAGAAATTTATAAAATGCCACATTGACTGACGGTCTACAAAGTGCATGCTCTTTTTTAAAAACAAAATTGAATGCATTTGCAAATACGAATCTGCAAATTCAAATTCACCCCACAGATTTATGCGTGTATGCATGTAAGAAATGCGGAGTTTTTTTGCGCGGGGGTGGGGGAAGAGTGAGAGAGAGGGAGTGTGTGTATGTGTGTTTGTGTGTGAGAGAAAGAGAGAGAGAGTGTGTGTGTGTGTGCGCGCGCGCGCACATGTGCATGCAAGGGTGTCAGGTGTGTGTGTCCTCGTTAAGATACAGACAGATGTGGCAGATCCCTTTCCCCACACAGACGAACGCTCTGGTTTCAGAGCGTCCACACTCTGCAGCCTCTGCGCCATTTGTTGTTCATGTTACAGACCCAGAGACTGTCACTACAGGCCCCATGCTCCATCCAGAGTTGGGTCTCAAAATCCTCAGGTCTCACTGAATGTCTGGGGCAGCTCACAGCACACCCTCCAGCAAACCATCCCCAACACCTCCACTAAATTTTGAATAACAGGAGTCAATAAGAAGATTTTCATAGAGTGATAGAGTCACACAGATGTACAGCATGGAAACAGACGTTTTGGTCCAACCCATCCTTGCCGACCCGATATCCCAACTCAACCTAGCCCCAAGCCCTTAACCCTCCTGACCCTTTCTATTCACAACCCGATTCAAATGCCTCTTAAATGTTGCCATTGTACCAGCCTCCATCACTTCCTCCAGCAGATCATTCCATACACGTACTACACTGTGCGAAAAAGTTGCCCCTTAGGTCTCCTTCCCCTTTCACGCTCAATGTATGTCCTCTTTTTATGGACTCTCCGACCCCAGAGAAAATACTTTGTCTATTTACTCTATCCATGCCGGTCATATTTTGCAAAGCTCTATAAGGTCACCTCTCAGCTTCCGACGCAAGTTCGAAGCCTGCCCCTTTAAAATAATACTCGAGGGGCTTCCTCGTGCTACTGACCACACGATCAGCTGAGAGGGACAAACGCAGGTGTTCAGTGGACAGCTTCAGACTAAGTTTCAAAGACGTGAGTCAAAACTGCTGAATCCCTCCTGTCCAACATGGATCATTAAACTATCAACCTTTTTTTTCTTCCGTGTGTGGGAGTAATGCAAGAGCACTGCAGGATTGCACATATAACATGGAACATGGGACACACGGGGAAGTGAACAACAGCCCACAGACACCACTTTATTGTTTCTGAGATTCACATGTCAGCACTCGATACAATAGGGAGCCAAAACTCAAGGGCAGGGAAAGGTACGGAAGGACAGAAAAAAATCACATTAAAGATAGAAACAGATACTTAAGACAGCGATAGGCCATATTGGTGAAATATGGGGAAAAAGACAGGGCAGTGTGACTAACTGGGGAGCTCTGCAGACTATGCCAATGTATTGCTTCGAAAATGAACTATCTGCCCAGCGTGGAGAGCTGTGCAGACTGCACCAGTGCATTGCTTAGTAAGCTGAACTACCTACCCAGCATGGGGAGCTGTGCAGACTGTGCCAGTGTATTGCTCAGTAAGGTGGACTATCTGCCCAGTATGGGGAGCTGTGCAGGCCGTGCTAGTGTATTGCTCAGTAAGCTGAACTATCTGCCCAGCATGGAGAGCTGTGTAGACTATGCCAGTGTTTTTCAGCCTCAGTATTGACCGGGGATGGGATGTAGTCAGAGGGACGAAATGCAATCTGTAACCAGAACAGAACAGAACATAGTGACGTCAATGCTTTCAATATTTAAACAGCAAGGGCAGTGATAAAATGAATCATGTTTCACAGTTGCAACGAGACAGGTTAACATAGAGAACAATGAGTAAAACTGCCAGAAGCAAGGAGGGAGACAGTGAATTAACAAGTTCATTGCTGCAGTTAGTAGTAGTTTGCAAAGTGAATATCTCGATTTAGAGTCTCAGCAGAAACAAAAACAGCGACAATGATAGTAGAGTCAATGAAAGGACAGCATTATAGTCAATCATGATTGATAAAATTAATGACTGAACATTGAGAATTACCAGGGACACCAACGAAAGCAAGGATTGGATAATAAAAGTATTGAATAATGTAAAGTGCATATTCTATCCGCCACCATAATGGGTTTCGATAATAATATGTAGAACGAAGCCAAACATCCCAATATAAACTCCTGTCCATTCTTGAGACATTCCAGCCTAATGTTCTCAGATTGTGAATCATTGTTGGAACATTCCAATATAATGTTCTCAGATTCTGACCCATTGTTCGAACATTCCAGTCTAATGTTCTCAGATTCTGACCCATTGTTGGAACATTCCAGTCACTTGTGCTCAGATTCTGATCGCTCAGCACTGCATCTCTTGAGCTGCCGATCCCTTTTAATGCAGTCGGTGGTGCTACCACAAATACTGTGGAATAGCACATTCAACGGAACCCATTTATCATTGAAAGTCGGAACCCCTCCACTGGGATGATTGCAATCCAGGGAGACTGGCATGAACCGCAGTCACTAAACAAAAAGGCTCAGTTAACCCCTTCCTTTCGTAACTTTTCCTATCCCAATAAAAGGGGACATTTACTCAGTCTGGGCGGAATAAATGGACGTTGCTTAGGGACAGACCATAAATCTTTCAATCTTCTTATTCTTTCTTCCGTGTATGTGTGAGTAGTGCAAGAACACTGCAGGACTGCATATATTACATACTGTTTATAAAGGGAGATAAAGCATAATAAACAGACCGGCTGCATAAGGTGACCAGTGGGGGCACTTCCATAGACAAAAAATCAGTGTCCACTATTTATTGACCATTGGTGTTGTGCACTGCTGCTCCTTATGATATCATTCAGAGTATTGAGACTGCTGCTCAGGAAAAGGAGAAGGTAATTCTGTCCCCATGTGTCTGATACAGAAGGACAGGAGGAGACCATTCAGCCTCTCGATCCTGTTACAGATGGACAGTGGGAGGCCATAAAGCCTCTCGGGTGTGTTTCAGAGGGACAGGAGGAGGCCACTCTGCTTCTTGAGCCTGTTATTCAGTAACTAACAGTTTTAAAATACTTATGGAGAAGAACAGCCCTGAAATAAACGGTAAAGTTCTAAATTGAATCAGGCCAACTTTGAACGTTTTATATTGGCAATTTCAAAAGCTGCTTGGGAGAAGCTCGTGACAGGAAAGTGGGAGGCCATCACAAATGAGATTACAGGTTCTAGATAGAGTATCTTCCGGTTCATGAGCAATGCAAGGCTAGTCGGGAATGCTGGATGGCGAGCGGAATTGAGGTTCTGTTCAAGAAAAAGACGGAAGTATATGATAGGTACAGACAGGAGGGATCGAGTGAATCCAAAGAGACTACCAGTGCTGTAGGCTATTACCCAAGAGGGAAATGAGGAGGGTAAATTGGGGGCATAAGATATCTTTCGAAAATAAGGTAAGGGACAATCCAAAGAAATGCTACCAATACATTGAGGTCAAAAAAGTAACTAGGGAGAGGACAGGGCCCTTTGAAGATCAGAAAAGTGACCTATGTGTGGAACTACAGGAGATTGGTGAGATACTACATAAATATTTTGCATCAGTATTTACTGTGGAGTAGGATATGGAAGGTAAAGAAATTGGGGAAATGAATGGTGATATCTTCAAAAGCGTCCATGTTACAGAAGATGAGGAGCTGGCCATCTTAAAATGCATTAAGGTACATAACTCCTTCTGACCTTTTATGTGACTCGTGGATCGGCACTTGGAAGTTAGTGTAATGAAAGGTACATATGTTAATCTGATCTTAGAGTAGGAGAAACTGCCGGCACAACATCAACAGCTCAAGGGCCTGTATTGTGCTGCACTGATCTGTGTTCTATGACCTGATCAGGCGTACCCCAGAATCTTATGGAAAGCTAGGGAAGTCATTGTTTGATATCTAGTTGAGATTTTCTTTTATCATAGACAGCCACAGGTAAGGTTGTGCCATTGTTTAAGAACAGGTGGTAAGGAAAAGTAAGGAAACTATAGACCGGTGGGCCTGATGTCATTGGTGGGTAAGTTGTTGCAGGGGATTCTGAGGGACAGGATTTACTTGTGTTTGGAAAGGTAAATTCTGATTAGCGATATTCAACATGACTTTGCATGCAGGAAATCTTGACTCACTAATTTGATATAGTTTATTGAAGAAGTGAAGAATAAGATTGATGAAGGCACAAAAAATCGAACTGTGGAATAGAATATGGACTTTAATAAGGCATTCAAAAAGGTTCCACGTGGTAAACTGTTAAGCATGGTTAGATCACATGGAATACAGGGAGAGTTGTAGCTAATTCGCTCAAAGGTAAGAGATGAAGGTAATCTGGTGCGGCATATTTTATTTGGACTGGAGGCCTGTGACCAGCAGTGTACCACAAGGATCTAATGGATTTTGTCATTTATGTAAATGAGTTGGATGTGAATATTAGTAAGAATGGTTAGTGAGTTTACAGGTAACACCAAAATTGGTGAGGTAGTAGACTGTAAAGATGATTAACTCAGAGTAAAACAGGACCCTGATAAGATGTGCCAAAGTGCCGAGGAGTGGTTGATGGAATTAATGTCAGACAAACGGAAGGTGTTCATTTTTGTGAGCTAAATTGGGTCGGCACTTGTAGGCAGGATCCTGGGAAGTGTTTCCAAACACAGACAGCTAAATAGAAACTATAGAAACCCTGCAGTGTGGAAACAGGCCATTTGGCCCATTGAGTCCACACTGACCCTCCAGATAACATGCTGACCAACACACCCATACGTTACCCAGTGACTGTACATTTCCCTTATACAATTCACCGAACCTGCATTTCCCTTGGTACTTAGGGGTAGTTTAGTGAGGCCAGTGAACCTATCCTGTGCATTTTTAGACTGTGGGAGGAAAACCAAGCACCCGAAGGAAACCCACACAAACACGTGGAGAAAAAGCAAACACCACATAAAGAATGACCAAAGGGTAGAATCGAACGCAGGTCATTGGTTCGAAGGCAGTATTGCGAGCCACGTTACCACCTAACGACCATTGGGATGAGTGACTTATTTCTCCCATTTTCTCTGGATCTGTCACATCTGTTCAGATGATGATGAATTTCAGCGTGGTGCCTCTGTCAAGCCCTCCTTAACCTTCACCCCAGAATTCACATTCTAATGGACAGGGCCTTAAGCTGTGACTGACACATTGCCTGCAGAGCTGCCCTCACCCCTTCTCCTCCTATCCAGATCAAGTGTTCCATTAATACTACAGCATGCAAGATAATTGCTGATTAAAAATAAAACAAAAAAGCTGCATACATTGGAGATCGGTAACCAATACTGTTCTGATGAAGACTCCCCAGATTTGAAACATTGACTCTGCTCTCTTCTGACAAAGGATTGTGAGAAAGTGACAACTGCAAATGCAGTGAATTCTAAAGTGAATTCCTGATGAAGAGTTTATGACTGAAACATAGTCTTTCCTGCTCCTTGGATTCTGCCTGACCTGCTGTGCTCTTCGGGGGCCACACTTTTGGACTTTTTCCTTCAGATGCAACCAGACCTGTTGAAGTTTTCCTGCAAATTCTTTGTATATAATTTCCTGTTTATAACATAAACAAAGATTTCCCTGCAGCATTGTCTTCCATGCACATCTTCCACCAATGTTTGCTTCTTCTTCTTTGTTCTAAGCTGCAGTCAAACTGTTTCTGTATAAACTGAGCACTGTAGTCAGATGAATGGTAGATCCAGCGAGATTTGTCTTGATGCCTTTCTCGATGTTACAAAATCTTGCTGCAATGTGTTCGACAAATACATGGATGAGAAAGGCTGAGATGGATATAGGCCAAGTACAGGGATATGGAGTCAATGTGGACTGACATTTTGGTCGGAATGGACCAGTTCTGGCTGAAGGGCCTTTCTCCGTGCAGTAGGATTGTACGACTGGAAATGAAAGTAGTTTGGGATATAGACAAGCCCGCGGGGGGGGGGGGGGGGGGGGGCGGGGGTGTGCAGGGGGTTTGAGAAACAATGTCATGGAAAGATATGTTCACAGGTTTCAGAATTCTGAATGTAGACATGTAGATCGCATCTGACAACATAAGCCAACATTACCAGGAATGATGGGTGAATGGAATATTGGTGTGAGTTCAGATGATGGAGAGTTTTGGATTAGGATTTGTTCTGCAGCTTTGTATGTGGGAGTGGGGTGAGCAGAGTCTTTGACTCCGCGGTGAATCTAATTTCTCTCAGTGTCATTTTAATTGAATGACAGAGCGATTGTTTGTATGAGACTGAACTAGTTTCCTGGTGCTATCTTATCGAATTCACCTCATTCACTATCCGCCCCATCCCAAGGTGTTCCTGTCATTCAATGCCAGCCTGATTCTCCCACTCAGCAGGTTTGGAGGTATTCACCATCGCTGTAAATCTCTGGATATTCCGTGATCCCTAGCACTGATGCCAAAAATAAACGCCAGTGGGCAAATAATTGAGCTTTCTCAGTTCGGAGATGCCCTGCCGAGATGAGGCGGAGCATGGCAGATAAGACAATAGATAATAGACAATAAACAATAGGTGCAGGAGCAGGCTATTCGGCCCTTCGAGCTTGCACCAACTTTCATTATGATCATAGCTGATCATCCACAATCAGTATCCTGTTCCTGCCTAATCCCCGTAACCCTAGATTCAAACATCTTTAAGAACTCTATCCATCCATAAGGGGAAATTACAGCGCGGGTTTGTCGACAGGGGCATTGATGTCCTGGTGGATGGGCTAGTAGAAAGGGTGGCCATTCTCTTCTCAAAGGTAGCCACACCTGCAGACCCACCAAGCATGGTCTGAGCTCTACCACCCAGCTCAGTGCAGTATCTGTGGTCTGAAGAAATGTCCAGCGATGCAGGACAAGCATCAATAACCTTCCCCAATCTGTCAGGATAAGGGTCATTGTATTCTCTCTGCTCCCTCACATTCGCTGTATATCTGTTATAGCACCTACCTCAGAACAAGGCTCATACTCCAACATTCTCACTGCTGTATGCAGCATATTCCTCTCCTCTCTCTAGCCTTTGTGATACCCCAACTCATTTATAGAATGCTCTGGAGAATGCTGATTATGGAATGTTCCAGATAAAGTTCCAAACAATTCCCGGTTTCAGGAGGATGACAGTGCCCCGGTGTGGAAAGCATTAGGGGAAGGAACAGTGTGTTTTTAAAAATTAGAATTACATGCACACGAAATTGAAATCCATCATGAGGCCATTCCTTCCTTCAAATGTGCTCTAACCTTTAATAAGATCGGAAGTGATCTAACTGTCTCCTGAGCACCATGTTATAGGAACTTTCTGTCATTCAGCCGCCGGCGTCCTGTCACTGACCAGACGACACTCAAGCATTTTTATCCTGGGTTTCTTCAAGCATGTGTTCCTTAGGCATTTCCCATCGGGACGGACTCTACTACCAATATGTCCCATCAGCTTTCTACTTTCATGCAATAGTAGGCATCCTTCACACAGACCAATCAGAAATATACTGTTATTTAATAGTTGTCGATATCTAAACACAATTATTATTCAAGTTATTTTGTTTGTGTCACCTTATTGCATTCAGCTCAAGATAGCATCTAAACACTTCCTTCCAGCAAAGAACATTTTTATCCTTAGCTGGTAGCTTGACCATTACCTGAATTGTACCTTTTTCCTTGTTATGAAAGTTTCTCTTGCCCTTTGTCTGTGAGTGCTTCTGTCTGAAACAGTTACACAGGCTCCCACTCAGTTGGTTGGACGGCTGGTTTGTGATGCAGAGGGAAGCCAATAGCGCAGGTACAATTTCCCACATTGACAGAGGTCACCATGGAGGGGACGTTCTCGGAAACTCCAGGGCTCAACTCCACTCTCCTGCTAATCCCTCATATCCCTCAATTCGCTGATATGTCAAAATCCAATCCAGCCCATCTGTAAAAACAATCAGTGGCCCAGCCTTCACAACTCTCTGATTTAGTTAAATTCAGACTTCACGACCTTCTGAAAGAAGACATTTCTTTGTATCTCAGTTTCAAATCGATATTCCTTATTCTGTCTCTGAGTTCGAGACTCTGCCCAGGTGTGGAAACACATTCTCAGCATCTACCTTGTGAAGCCCCCTCTGTATCCTTTACGTTTCCGTAATATCACGCTCATTCATTTCAAGCACAATGAATAATCGCCTCACCATTTTAGATGTATTCAATAATTCAACCCTTCCATCCAGGAACCTGCGTACTGTATCAATCTAGTTACTTGCTGCAACACCACGCTGTCTTTATGTTTCATACGCAGGAACACTCCAATCCCTTTTTACTGATCCTTTGTTGGGAGTCTTCTTCATTAAATAACGGCCTGACTTTTGGTTCGCAGTGTCATCCTCAAACTCGGATGTATATTGCATTAAGCTCCCGCCGTCCGGCTGTCAGAATAGACTGTAAATAACTGATGCCATCGGACTGTTATTTGTGATACTCCAGTAGATATGTCTTTATCATAACGGTCCATTAATCCTGACTATCCAATTTCTATGTGTTGACCACCCGTCATCCCATGCTAATACATTGTCCGTAACACTATGAGCTTCTGTCTTCTGTAAGAACCTTTATTTTGTGATACATTGTGGAAGATCTCTGGAAAGCCACATGCCTACCAGTTCCCCTTTATCAAGTCTGCATGTTAAATTTTCAGGGATCTTAGGAAAACTTTGGAGACAATATATAGTTTCACATTCAAAAAAACCACGCTGACCCTGCGTGAAGTTTTTCTAAATGCCCTTCAATTCTTTCCTTAATAATAGACTCTCGCAGATTCCCAGTAATAAAGGTTAGGCTAAATGTTTCCTGCCCTCTGTCTCATTGCTTTCTTGAAGACAGGCGCCACGTTGGAGGTTCTCCAGTTTCGCTGGAATACTCCTGAAATCTAGAGAGTTACGGAATCTTTCACACAGTACCATCAGTCATTCCGTAATCACTTAAAAAAAAAACTATGAATTACTGCTGACCGGTCTACCCTTACTCTTGTCCGTTTGTCAAAAAACCTTGTTCCTTTTGTTAGAGACAGTTCAGAAACTTGCCTCATATTAACATTTTGTTTATGTCATTGACATGCTTACAGTGCCTTCCCTTGTGAGGAACAAGGCAAAGTACTGGTGTAATTTTTGCCTGTTCACTGTAGCCAGTTCCCCAGTCACATCCTCCAAATGACCTCAATATACTTTCCAGACTTCATTTCTACCTAAGTTCACACATTCATTTTGAATTTTTTATATATACACAGAAAATTTTGTGATGCTTGTTTGTATATTTCTTGCTAATTTACTTACATCATATCTTTTGTTCCCCTTTTCTCACTTTCTAGATTCATACAGTCACATCACACACAAACAGACCCTTTGGTCCAACTTGTCCATGCTTAACTAAACTAGTCCCATCTGCTTTCACGTGTCCCATATGCCCCAAAACGTTTCCCATTTATATATTTGACCAAATGTCTTTTAAATGTTGCAGCTGTACTTTCATCTACCACTCTTCATCTTGCAGTTCATTCCATACACACATCATCCTTAATGTGAAAACGTTGCACCATTGGCCCTTTTAAATCTTCTCCATTTCCCCTTAAAGGGATGTATTCTATGTTTGAACTCCCCACCACCACCCCCAATCCCGCCACTCCTCTCCAGTAGAAGATACCTTGGCTCTCCATCCAATCTATGCCTCTCGTGATTTTATAAACTTTTATAACGTCACTTTTCAACCTTCTCCACTCCATCTAATACTAACTTCAAGAACAAGCACTTGATCGTAAGCACTGCAAATTTGAAATAATATTCAAACTGACAGGTAAACAACACAGACAAAACTTTATACTGTGATTTGTTTTTTTTTCTCTCCAAGGAACAATGCTAAGACAGCGTGAAACCCTTACCAGTACCATTAGGAAGTCAGACACTTGAATTCCTTTGTAGAAACAGGGTGATGATCCCTACACTGAAAGCGTATCTTTGGCCAAATCCGTAGTTAGAAGGGGAATTCTGATACCACACGGTAAGCATGCAGATACCTTTAGCAGAGTGAGATGAAGGCTGAGTATACTTGTTGAAATTTGGATCACAGTGTGAATTCAGTACAAAAGAGGAGGTATTTTCAATAAGGTTTATTCCAAGAAGGAAACTTTCCAGAATGAGATGAGAGTGGGAGGTGCAAAACAACATGAATGGAGAGGTCGAGTCACACTTAGACCAGAGGCAAAGTGACAGCACAAAACACAGCTTGATGCTAGTGCAGGGAATGTAAACCTGATCAAAAAGCCTCAGGGAGGAACCATCATGTGAGAGAATGTGCTCTGTAATTGGAGAGGGATAACCTGGAATCAGGAAGAGGAGATGAGCAAGGAAGAGGATGCAGCAGCAATGGCAGGGGTATCTGGAGGTAATTCAGGATGCACAGCTGAAATTCATGCCCAGAACCTGGGCACACACAATGCTCGTTAATTTGCGAATGAATACTATCCTTCACAGATTTCGTCAACCACGGGCAGTTCATCTTCTTCGGAGTCCTTTTTGAACAGAAACAATAATTGCTGAGTGTTATGGGATATCTGCTTGAATGTCTACTCCTGTATGTCCACTGCCCTTCCTCTGGGTTTATTTCCACATCCCTCTTCAGACCAGATGAGAGACAGAAATCCTCAATTTAAATGTTTGGTTCTTTTAAATCAGAAGGAACTTCTGCATGTGGCTGAATACACGATCTGCGGATGCTGACTCCATTCTCCCAGTTTCTCCATCTCTGTTGTTTCTGTTTGATGATGTCACATTCCAGTGAACTGCCTCTGACGTGATCTCCTTTTTCTTCAAACCAGAAATCCCCTAACTCTGGTGGACAAGTCCTTCAGCTGTCACTGTCCCATCGCCCACAGTGTCGTCCTCACTCCGTCCCCTTCTTCCCAGAACAATGATATATCTCCCCTTGTCATCACTTCCTACTGCTCTCGAATCCACATTCGTGGAATCATCCTCTGCCACTTCCACCATCTCCAGCAGGACTACACCATCAAACACATCTTCCCCTCCCGTCCACTGTCAGTATTACATGGGGACCATTCCTTCTGTGACATCCCCATCACCCTGAACACTTCCCCACTCCCCCCATGACACCTTCCCATGCAATTGCAGAAGGTGCAACACTTGCCCAACCACCTCTTCACTCCTCACTGTCCAAGGCTCCAGTCGCAACTTGCAGGTGAAGCACCATTTCACTTTACACTTTCAATCCAGTCTCCTGTCATTGCTGCTGACAATGCAGTTTCCTTTACACTGGGGAGACCAAACAGAGACTGTTTTAAGGAACACTTCCACTCTATCTGTAGGAATAATTCTGACCTTCCCATTGCTTCCCATTCCAGTAACTTACGTTGCTCTCATGCTGACTTTTCGGTCCTGATCTGCTGTAATGTTCCGATGAAGCACAATCCAAGCTGGAGTAACACCTCCTTTTATACTTTGGTACATTTCAGCCTGAAGGAATACATATTCATTCCCATGATTTCACAGCCTATCCCCATTACGTCTGTTTTCCAATTTTCATGCATTGTGCTGGCTTGTCTGTGACTTGTTTATCTTGCACTCAATTGAGAGAACTTATTTCTCCCATTTATACTTTAATTTACACCCATTTTATATCTGTTTCCCTTTCACCTGGCATTGCATCTCCACATGCTCTGTTTCCCATCGTCCCTCGTCCACTTTTGTCAAGGGATTAAGGAGTTCTTTTCAGTTCTCAATAAGGGTCATGCAGGGCTTGAAACAGTACCTCTGTTTCTCTGTCTCCACAGATGCTGCAAGACACGCTGAATTTCTCCAGCAATTTCTGGTTTTGAACAGCTTTAAAGACGTGTGTCAAAGCTGCCCAAATGCCCTGTCCAACATGAAGCACCATACACTGAGAAGTGAACAATAACGCAAGATGTAGAAATTCATTGTTTCTGAAACGACGTAAGACTGGCATCATTGCCGCTACAGAGAGCTTAATGAAGACCATGAAGAGAAACAGAGGGAAACACATTCAGTTTAAACACCGAAGGTGGCATGACTGAACGGGAAATGATTCAGATGAATGTTAGAATTAGAATTTCTATAGTGTGGCAACAGGCCCTTTGGCCCAACAAGTTCACAGCGATTCTCTGACGATTTAATCAAACAGACCCATTTACATATCTTACATTTATCTCTGACTAATGGACATAACTGAACACTATGGGCAATTTAACCAGGCCAATGCACCTAAGCTGCACATCTTTGGACAGTGGGTGGAAACCGAAGCACCTGGAACAAACCCACTCAGACATGGGGAGAATGTGCAAACTCCACATAGTCAGTCGCCAGAAGATGGAATTGAATCTGGGCCCGTAGTGTTGTGAGGCAGCAGCGCTAACCACGGACCCCCGGTGCTGCCCAGCGGGGCAAGTTTAGAGGTTTTGAGAATCATGACAATTAAGAGGTGTGACACCATGGACAAACGCTCAGAAGAATGAGAATACTTAAATGGAAGTGTTACCACATCAGTAACCAGAGTAGGTCATGGGGTGATGGGTGAATGGGTCTCGGTGTGAACTAGGGGACAGATAGCAGAATTGCAATGCAGAAATTGAAGCTCAAAACTGGGAGTTTATGTGGTACTTTCGATCACAGCTGGACAGAAGGCGAAATGTATTAAATCACAATCTGCAACATTTTGCCCAGGATAATCCCTCAGTCTGTCATTTACATTAAGCTGATCGATGTTTCAGAGATGAGTTGGTGAATGTACCAGCGGCAGAACCATATGTAACTAAAAATGATGACAATCCATTTAAAGCTACTGCACTTGACCACTGTACTTACATTCCAAACAGCAGGACTGATATCTGAGAGAGAGGGCGAAATGAATATAACACAACCAGATCAGATATAAGCTCTACAGTTCTGCCACATCCAGTCAGAAATGCAGTTGAACTATGAAACAACTGACAATAAAAGAGGATTCCACAAATATTATTTAAAAACAAGATTGTTCAATGGGAGTACGGCGTCAGTGGTTCAGTCATCATTTATTGCTCAGTTATTAGTTTAGAGTCAACTACTTTGCTGTGGGACTGGAGTTACCTGTGTCCAGAGCAGGTGTGGATGGTAATTCCCTTCCAAAAAAGGCATCAGTGAACCAAATGTGTTTCTCCTACAATCAGAAATTGATTCATGATCATCATTACACACTTAATTCCAAACATTTGTTGGATTTGAATTCCACCATCTACTGAAACATGATTCGATCTTAGGTCACCAGAATATTACTGGGGTTGTTAGACTAACATCTCAGCAGTTATTGCTGAGGCTATTGCTCTACCATTCCTCAAAAGAATGGAGCCTTCCTGTACATCAGTGTAAAAGACAAGGATGCAGTGTCTACACCATCCTCAGCCAGAAGTGTTGCTCGAATAATGCCCACAGAATCACAGATGCCAGTCTTCAACCAATTCCGTTTTCCACACGTGACATGAAGAAACAGTTGAATGCAGTCGATACGACAAAGCAATGGGCCCTGACACCATTCCTGCAATAGAACAGAAGACTTGTGCTGCACACCAAGCCGTGTCACTGGGCACGCTGTTTCATTCCAGCTCCAACTCTGACATCTCCCTGGCAATGTGGAAGATTACTCAACTATATCCGATCCCTTAAGAGGGGAATAATTACAATCTGACCAATTACCACCCCCTCAGTCCTATCACGACAGTAAAATTGGTGAGAGTTCTTCCTGACAGAGCTGTCAAGTAGTACAGAAATAATCAGCTCAGTGCGGTTTCTCATAGTTCCCCATGTGGAGATGGTGCCGTTGTGGAATTGTCACTGGACTACTAATCCAGACCAGGTAAAAGCTTTGGCAGCTGGTAGAATTTAGAAACAATTAATAAAATATCGAGATGTAAAATCTGGTGCCTGTAATACAGACCTTGAAGCCCATGTCAATTGTCAACATAAATTTGCTTCCCCAGTGCACTTTCAGGAAGTGAATCTCCCGTGATTTCCTGGTCTGGCCTAAACGTGACACCAGATACACAGATATGCAGTAACTTCTTCAATGGTCTCCGAAACTGCCAAGCAAAGCCGTTGTATCAAACTGTTCCAAGATCTTAAAGGTTAAACCTGGACAGAACCCCCGGAACCAGCCTCTGTATTGGAAAAGAGAACGGGATTCACAGTCCTGTCGACCCTGCAGGGACCTCTTTCCTGAAATCTGAGAGTTTCTAACAACATTTACAGAGCTTTCCCACAGACTGCACAGAAACATCGGGAAAGCAGTAGGTCATATAACACATTGAACCTTCCCCACTCTACGTTTTGACCAAACATCTCTTCAATTCACTTTTCCCAAACACTGTATTCTCTATATCCATTGAACTGATTGACTATCGGGAATAAAAAAAAGTAGGAATTTCGGTCCATCAATTTTGCTCTCCCTTTCAATATAATGATGGCTGACCATGTATTCCCACACCAAACTCCTGCTTCAACTTCATCCCTTTAGTGTCTAGAAATCCTTATTTATATTCAGTGCCTTTGCTTCCACAGCCTTATGTGGCAGAGAATTCCCCAGGTTAACCAGCCTCTGAGTGCAGACATTTATTCTCATTTCAATGCAGAGTGACCTGTTTGCATCCAATACTGTGGACCCCTTGTTTGAGACGTTCCAGCCAGGGGAATTATCACCCCTGCTGACAACCTGTCTCGCCATGACAGAGTTTTATATATTACACGAGATCTCCACTCATTTCCTAAACCCCATGGAATACAGGCCCAGTCGCCCCAAACTCTGCTGCCACAACAAGCCTGTCATCCCAGAGATCAGTCTGGTTATCCATCGCTGCTTTCCCTCAATGTCAGGTTTATCCTATATTAGGTAAGGAGATCAAATGTGCACACAATACTGCACAATTTTCGAGATGGGGATTCACCGAGGCCCTGTACAGCTACAGTAAGACACCCTTACACCTGGACTCAAGTCCCCTGGAAATGAAGGTCAGCATACTAATTATCTTCCTATCTGCTTTCTGTTGCTGCTCTCTGTGACTGGTGTACAAAGAGATTGAGATCCTTTTCAATGATACAGCTCCCCACTTGGTGTCTCTATGTACAGTGGGCATGTGTCAATCTCAATTCAAGTATTGACTTCTGGTTTCAGAATTCACTGCCCTGCATTGACCTCAGAGTTTGGTGAAGAAATCAACTAATGTATACACAGAAGTACTTTCATACAGCAATAGGCTTACATCAGTTCTTTTTGAAATGTTAGCCTGTTATTCTATATTTCCAAACAATGTGCTCAATGTCACGTCTACCCACATTGTTCTTCACCTGACAGGTATTTATCCATTTCCTCCAATTGCTCAATCACCTTTGAACTTCTTTACATCCTGACCACCTACTCACAATCTCAATTTGGGGCCAGCAGCAGATTTGGAAAGAGTACATTGAATACCCTTGAACAAATGTTTGATAAGCTTTCTGAATAGTTGGGTTGCAAACACAAATTCTTGGATTATCATACTAGTCATTGCTTTCCACTCCAAAATATATAGAACTGTTTTTGCTGATTCACGTTTTCCTTTCAACTCTCCCATTCTCCACCCATACCAGTAAATTAGATCTAGCTGTTACACACTGTTATGGGCCAGGACAGACCTCCTCAAATAATTTCAAGGAAGGAGCGCAAACCCAACATTTACTCATTGATTGAAGCAGGTGTAAGGTGGATATTCCAGAAGTGACGCGGCTGAATGAAACACATACAGAAGAGGATAGCAGACAGAATAACTTAACCATCTGGAAAACCAAAAAATTTTCCCAATTGAATGATGTTGTTCCAAGTACTTGAAACAATCCACATTAACACACCATGGCAAAAACAAAAGGAAAAATAAACCCCAGGTTCTTACAGGAGAGATGTCAGAGTGAGGGCGAATCAGACTGGGTCTGCTTCTTTGAGTCTGGTAGCTTCACGACTGGCTGCCTGCTTTCAGCAAACAGCAAGACTGTGAAAAATCAAGCCAAACAAACCAAAGCAGAGGGTCTGCGCTGGGAGAACTGGCCACTTCCCTTTCCTCAGAACAGAAGAACAGAAGGACTAGGATCAAGAGTAGGCTGTCTGGCCATTCGAACATGCTCTGCCATTTAATAGTATCATGGCTGACCTATTCGGACACTCAGATCCACTTACCCACGCTCGCACCGTATCCTTCATTTACTTCATTCTTCAAAATACCTTAGCTTTAAAAGCATCAACTACCGCACTGAGCAGGCAATTCCATAGAATTAGAACACTCTGGATGAAGAAGTTCGTTCTCAATTCAATTAAAAGCTACTTCCTTCACTTGCCAGTGGAAACATCGTCTCTACTTGTATGTTATTCATTCTCTTCATTATTCTATATGTTTCGATTAGGTCCGAACCCCATCCTTCTGAATTTCAATGATTATCATCCCAGTATACCCAGTCTCTCCTCATAAACCAACTCTTTCAACTCCGGATTCAACCCAATGAAACTCCTCTGCACCCCATCCAGTGCCAGTACATTCTTTCTCAAGTAAGGCGGCTTAATCTTCATAAAATACTCCAGGTGTCGCCACACCATCACCCTGTACAGCTGCAAAATATCTTACCTGCTTTTAAATCCAATTCCTTCAGCAATGAAGGACAACATACCATTTGCCTTCCTCAGTACTTGCTGTACTGCAGACCAAACTTATGTGTTTCATGAACATGGATACGCAGGTCCCTCTGCAGAGCAGCATACTGCAACGTTTTACCATTCAAGTAATACTGGTACTCCTAACAAATAGATGAATTCACATTTGCTTACATTGTATTCCATCTGCCAGACGTTTGCCTCCTTACTCAAAGTATCTGTGTTCCTCTAAAACGTTTCACAGATCTTTGCACACTTCACGCTGCCACTCATCTTCGTGTCATCTGTAAACTTTGACAAACTCCGTATGCTCCCAACACCACATCATCTCTATAAATTGTAAATAATTGCAGCCCCAACACTGATCCCTGAAGCACGCCACTAGTCACTGATTTCCAGATATGAATAGCACTCATTTCGGCTCGCCCTTTGCTTCCTGTTAGTCAACCAATCTTCTATCCATACTAATACTTTACTCATAACGCCTTTATCTTATGCAGCAGCCTATTGTGTGGCACCTGTCGAACACCTTTTGGGAACCTAGATATATCACATCCACTGAAGCCTCATTGTCTACCTTGCTCATAATGTCTTCATAAATTTCCGAAACACTGCCCTTCAGGAACCCATGTTGTGTCTGCGCAATGGGCCGATTTCTATCAAAATGTCTTGCTATTTCTCCCTTGATAATACACTCAAGCATCTTACCAACTGTACAGATTAAACTAACTGGTCTGTAGTCCCCCATCTTTTATCTACCAGCCTTTTTAACCAGTGACGTCTCATTTGCTGTTTTCCAATCAGCTGGAACTGCCCCAAAGTTCAGCAAATATTTAGAAAATTACCACAATTGAACTTGATATTACCTCCGCTATCTTCTTAGTACCCTGGAACTCATTTCATCAGGGTTTTGACTTCCTTTAGATCCATTAGCTTACCCAACACTACCTCCACCGTAGTAATGATTGTAAGCATGTCCTTTCCTACCCACATCTCTTTGTCAATTACTGGCATGTTATTAGTGTCCTCCATTAGGATGATCGATGCAAAATACCTGCTCAATGCCTCGGCCAATTCATCCTATCCTATAACTAAATTTTCCATCTCGTCCTCTAAATGCCCAACATTTACGTTAACCACTCATTTTCATTTTATATATTTAGGGAATCATCTGCAACCTCTTTTCATATTCTGTGCTCTTTTTTTTTCTCTTGTGTTCTATCCTACTTTTCTTTATAGCTCTTTTCGTGGCTTTCTGTTGAGTATTAATGATTTTCCAATCTTCTAGGTTCCTGCTTTGCTTGGCCGCTTTGCATGACTTCTCTTTAAACTTGGTAGCCTCGCTTATTGCTTAGACACCCGATGCAGATTACCCTTTTTCCTAGAGTCTTTCCTTTTCACTGAATATACTTTTTATAAGGACTTTGAAGAATTCCTTTGAAATCGTCCACTGCTCGCCAATTCTCACCATAAAGTATTTGTTACTAGTCAACTTTAGCCTTGTCCTCCCTCATTCTTTTGTAGTCTCCCTCGTTTAAGCACAGGACCCGAGTATTTAATTTTATCTTCACACTCTCGAACTGTATTTTAAATTTAGCCATACTGTGATCATGCCTTCCAAGTTGAATTCTAACTATGAGGTCATTAATTATTCCTGTCTTATTACACAGGACCAGATCTAGCATAGCTTGCTCCTTATTGTACGTGCTTTTATTTTAGAGCAGTCAAACCCAGACATTTCGGATTCACTGCTTTTAAGACACCTTTGAAAAAAAACAAGGACAGCATGACCTTGTTAAAGGTGTAGCATTTTCACAACATTAGACTTGGGACTTCATCAAAAAGTTTCTGAAAATTCCAATTCACTGCATCTATTGCTTCACCATAATTTATTTCCCAGTCGGTTTCTCAAATATGATTCACCTTTAATAATTTGACATTGATCTGATTCATGTTCATTACTTTCAAATTAATTTAATTCTCAAAGTTGCCTGGCAAAGCATTCATTCTAATAGACTGTTGTATTGTCCTGACTGCTTCTTTGGTGCTAAGCAGACTGTAATTCCCTGCTTTCTCCCTGCCTCCTTTAGAAATATTGGGGTTATACTTGCTGCTCTCAAATCTGTCAAAATCATCAGGAATTTGGAAGACAGCAAGCAAAGTATCCATTATTCCCATGGACACCTCCTTTAGGAATCAGGGCTAAAGATTATCAGGCCGTGGGGATTTATGAGATTTCCATTCTCTAGATTTGGACTGCAAGGATGCTACAATTATCTTCTCCAACATTTTATCTTAATATATTGCATTTTGAGAAGCTTTTACGTTTCACGCTTGTTTAATGCACTCTTCCGAAACCTATTACTTCCTGTCTTAAGCTGTTCAATGATTGACCTTCCACAGCCATACAATCACAGAAGCATAGCCTGTGTAGCATCAAAATTACAGCATTATCTATATTATTCCAACTTTACTGCAACAGTCCCATAGCCATGAATGGTTTGACATTTCAAGTGCTCGTCCAGATACCTTTTAACGGCTGTGAGATTACCCGTGATAGCTCACCAACACACCCCCCCCCCCACCCCCCCACCACCCCTCAGGAAGTGCAATCCAGACCACATCACACTCTGGGTGAAGAACAATCCATGAATCCTCTCTAAACCTTAAATCCTTCCTTTCAAACGTGTGCTCCCCTCTTCTTGGCCCTTTGACTGAAAGGAGCAGCTGCTGTCTATCCACCCTGTCCATGCCCCTCGTAATCTTATCCATCTGAATCATGTCCCCCTCAGCCTTCTCTACTCCAAAGTAAACAAATGGAGCTTATGAAACCTCTCTCCATAACTGATATGCTCCATCCTTGGGGGCATCCTGGTGAATCTCTGTACTCCCTCCAGAATAATCAAATCCTTCCTGTAATTTAGGTGCCAGAACCCTCAAATTTTGTTCCATCTTGGCCTAACCGAAGTGTTACATAGCTCTTATAATCTGTGCCTCGATGAGTAAATGCTATGCCTACTGTTTCCAATGATTTCTTATGCAACCTTTTATCTTTCCCCGTTATATTCACGGATATGTGGAGAAGCACCCTCTGAGCTTCCTGGTGTGCTGCCATTCATTGCATACTCTCCTGTCTGGTTCCTTCCTCCAAAGTGCATCACCTCATATTTATCAGGGTTGTATCCTATCTCTGCCATTGATCCACCCATCTGACCATTCCATCTGTATCTTCTTGTAACATAAGAACTTACTCCTCACTGCCAAACACCCAGCCAATATTTGTGTCAAACACAGACTTATTTATCACGTTGCAACTCCCCATCCACATTCACCCCTACATCATTTGTAAATACCACAAATAATAAGGGTGACAGTACTGATCATTGTGGTACATCAGGTGACACAAACAGCCTTCTACCTCCACCTATTTGTTTAGCAAAATTTTCTCTAACACTGATCTGAAACACCCCGGTCAATAGTTCCCTGCTCTATCTCTACCACCCTTTCTATAAAGGGTGTTCTCCAGTCTTCGGGCCCTCACTTGTGACCAGATTCTATTTAAACATTAGCATCAGTGCCTTTTATTCCTTGTCTCCAACAGCAGCCTGAGATGTAACTGATCTAGACCTGGGGATTGGTCCAGTTTTATACCAGCCAAAACCATCAATCCCTGCTCACATCTTACATCAATCTGTTCAAGAGCTTCCTGTCCATCTTCTTGAATTCTGTACCTGCCTCTGGCTTTTCCCATGTAAACAGACGTGATGTTCTCCTACAACAATCAATCAGCTTTCTCCACTTTCAAACACAGATTCCCGCCTTGATCTCAGACCAATTTTCCTCAGCAGGCCATTGTACTATCTGAGAGATTAATCAGGAGAATGCCCATTTAGTATATGTGATCAGTATATTTTACTTAGATCAAGACATCAAAATTGTACAGGTACAATCCAGGTACAGTCTCACCAACCCTCTGTGTTACTAATGCAGAATGTCTTTACTTCGAGTAGGAGCAAATCACTGCAGAAGCTGAATCTGTACTGAAACCAGCACATGCTAGAGATCACAGTTAGTCCTGATGAAGGGCTTATGCTCGAAACGTCGAATTCTCTATTCCTGAGATGCTGCCTGGTCTGCTGTGCTTTGACTAGCAACACATTTTCAGCTGTTATCACAGTTAGTCAGACAGCATCGTAAAGAGAGAGCAAGCTGATACTTTGATTACAGCTGATTCTTCATCGGCTGTATTCAGATTCTCTTTAAAGGGAAAGGGGCGCAGCACTGACACCTGTGGCACACCAGCGTACACCGTACACACAAACAACCTTCTACCACTACTTATGTTCTCCAATAGTTTGTCTAATGCTTACCTTCCCCTGTTTCCATATGTTCCTCCCAATGCACTTTGCTTTAATGTTTTCTGATAACTTACTGTGTGTGTTAATTAAAAGTCCTCCTGAATATCTGATTGCACCACGTTCACTGATTCGCCATTGTTTACATCTACAAGAGATATCTTCAAGTATAAAATTGTAAATTATAACTTCCCTTTCATAAATGCAGAACAACTCACATGAAATTTGCTATTACTTACTCAGTGTCCAATAAGATCTTCCTTACAATAAGTTGCAACAGATTCCCTACTGTGGATGACAACTAACTGGACAGATGTCCTCCACTATCCCATTCCTTCCCTTTGTTAATAATTTTAATGCATTTATTACCTTCTGAAGCGAATACAGAAAAATACAGTGGTCCCTATTGCAATCAATACGTGTATTGCTGTTTTCTCTGAAATTTCAGTTTGAATTGTATCTGGTCTGTCGGAATTTTCAATCCTCATCCCACTTCTGTTTTCAAATACTACCTCATAACTGTATATGATGACTTTACTCTTTCGTTACAAAGGTCCCATGACGACCTCGTTTTTCTGGGAGATTTTCTGGATCTTCCACTTTGAAGACCGACTCAATGTCACTGTTTCGTCTCCTTGTCATTTTTCTGTTCTCTACAATAAGTCATCGTATCCACACATTCGCTGTGCCACATTTGATCTTGGTTTCATTTTCCTTTCAAGTATCAACAGAAGCTTTTCGCTAGTATTTACAAATAACAAAGAAAATCACAGCACAGAAACTGGCCCGTCACACCCCCAAGCCTGTGTCAATCTAGATCCTCTATCTTTACCTGTCGCCTATTTTCTAAGGTTCTGTATCTCTCTGTTCTCCGCGCATTCACGTATCTGTCTGGATACGTATTAAATGATGCTTTCGTCCCCGCCTCGACCATCTCCACTGGCAACGCATCCCAGCACAATAACCCTCTGTGCAAAGAACTTTTCGAGCATATCCCCAATAAATTATTCCCCTTTCATCATGAATTCTAGATCCCTAGTAACTGACTCCCCCATTCTGATAATAAGCTTCTAGATAGCCACCATGTTTACACCTCTCATGATTTTGTAAACCTCAATCAAGTCCTCGCTCATCCTCCGTCTTTCTAATAAAAATAATCCTAATCCATCAAACCTCTCTTTATATATCGTTCTCTCCATCCTCAGTAACATTCTGGTGAAAATCCTCTGCCCTCTTTCCAAAGCATCCAGAACCTTTCAGTAATGTGGCAACCAGAACTGTCCGGAATATTCTGAATGTGGCCGAACCAATGTCCTATACAACTGTAATATGGCCTGCCTACTCTTGTACGAAATAGATTCCAACTTCTCCACTTCTACAATTGTTAGAATGCATGAAGGAAAGTATGCTGTATGCCTTTTTGATCATTCTATCGACCTGCCACTTTCAGCGAGCCATGGACCTGAACACCCAGATCTCTCTGTACATCAATTTTCCCCAGGGCTTTTTCCAGTTACTGGATAATTCATTCTCGAATTGGATCTTTCGAAATGCATCTCCCCACATCTGCCCTTTCTCCACCAAACTCTCCAATCTATCTAAATTCTGCTGTGTTCTCTGACAGTCCCCTCAATTTTCTGCTACTCTACCAATCTCAGTATCATCTGCAAACTTGCTAATCAGACCATCTATACCTTCCTTCAGATCATGTAAGTATATCACAACAAAGAGTGGTCTCAGCACTCAGCACTGTGTGGGAAACACCACACAGAACAGTTCTCCATTTTGAGAAACTCCCTTCTATTACTACTCTCTGTCTCCTGTTGGCCAGCCAGTTCTCTATGCATCTAGTTAGGACACCCCGGACCCCTGCGACTTCACTTTCTCCATCAGTCTATCTCATCTAACGCCTTACTGAAGTCCATGTATATGACATCTACAACCCTTTCTCCACTATCAACTTTGGTATTCCTCAAATAATTCTATTATGTTTGCTAAGATGTGACCTTCCCTGCACAAATCATGGAAGGTCTTGTGTGGAGTCCGACTTGTATTACCCTGGAGTGATACTGGTTTTATTTCCAAAGCAGGACTTTATAAAATGCCACACTGATTGGCTGCGTACAAATTGAATGTTGTTTTGAACAAAATACAATCTATCCAAAAATTAAAATCTGCAAACGCAAATTAGCACCTCCAGATTTATTGGTGCGTCTGTGCGAGAGATGCGGTATATGTGCGTGGGCGTGGGGCGGGGCGGGGGGGTAGAGGGTGGCGTGCGAGTGAGAGAGAGAGGATGTGTATGTTTGTTTCCATGTGTGTGAGCGAAAAGGGTGTGTGTATGTTTAGGGATGAGAATGAGAGCCTGTACTCAAGTTAAGACACAGACAGATTTGGCAGATCCTTGTCCCCACACACACCCAGTCCGTGGTTTCAGAGCTTCTATGCTCTGCAGCCTCTGCTCCATTTGTTGTTCATGTTAAAGACCCTGATGCTGTAACTACAGTCCCCATGCTCCATCCTCAGTTGGGTCACCAAATCCTCTGGTCTCCCTGAATGTCTGAGGTAGCTCACAACACAACCTCCAGCAAACCATTCCCAGCCCCTCCACTAACTGTTCAATAACAGGAGACAATCAGACTTCCCTCCACTAAAAGTGAGATAGCTACTCCTTTATAATTATAATTCAGGGTCCTCCTCGTGTTTCTGACCACGTGATCAGCTGAGAGGGACAAACACAGGCGTTCAGAGGACAGGCACAGAACACGTTTTAAAGACATGAGTCAAAGATGCTGAAACTCCCTGTCCAATATGGAGCACAACTTGGGACACACCGGGGAGTGAGCAACAACCCGAAACACAACCCGCTGTCCATGGAGCACCACATGGGACACACCAGCAAGTGAACAACGGCCCAGCCCACACACTGCTGTACAACAAGGAGCACGACGTGGGACACACCGGGAAGTGAACAGCTGCCCTGCACACACACCCTTTTCCATGGAGTAACACATGGGACACAGCGGGGAGTGAACAATAGCCTGACACATACCATTACATTATTTCTGAACTTCGTGATGCCAGCATTCGATACAATACACAACCAAAAACCAAGGCCAGAGAAACATACAGATGGACAGAGACATTCACATTGAAGATAGAAACGGACATTTAAGACAAAAACAGCATGTTGTTGAAATATGAGAGAAAAAAAAAACAAGAGAGTGGGCCTATCTGGAGCAGTGAGACCTTGGCGGTTCAAATCACAAGAATGAGAACATTGAATAAATACATTGCCAGATCAACTGACAAAATTTGTTCCACTAAATTCTAAATCTGCCTCACAGAACAAACGCAGAAACTATAAACTTGGACAAGTAGACAACCCAGCATGGCAGACTATCCCAGTGTATTGCTCAGTAAACTGGACTATCTGCCCAGCATGAGGAGCTGTGCAGACTATGCAAGTGTATTGCTCAGTAAGCTGGAACAGTTGCCCAACGTGGCAGTATTACGAAACTGCCGGTATATTGCTGCTACATTTGCACTACATAACTGACTAACACGGGACAATTTGCCACCCATACTGTGAGGGACAGTAAATGGGCTCCCACAAATAAATGTCTCTGTATCTTCATGCATTAGTTCAAGGCAAGTGGTTTTATGTGTGCATGTGTGTGTGTCTGGTTCTGTGACTGCGTTGGATGTGAAAATCATTTTCTAAGAGAGAGCACACATGGAGGAAATCAATTTAAATGTGACCAACTGTTAGGGCTGGGTATAATGGACAGAGAGAGATAGTTCATGGGCAGCTGTTAATGACGTGCTTGAGAATATTAAAGTAAAGGCATTGCCGGACCCAACGGATTATAAATCAGTACGCACAGGAATGATGGATGGATGGGGAGACCTGTGTGATATCAGATATGAGGTGTGCAATATTGAATCAGATTTGTTTCTGCAGGTTTGCAGCTGTGAGTGTCAGCAACAGACGAATGCCATATTTAAGACTGTATTTCACAGCTCATGGTTCAAATAGCAGCTGGGATGAGCCAGTGAAGAATATGCTGGAGTTATCAATCGTTACAATTAGGAATGGTCAGGGTATAGTGTCAGAAATTGGTTCCTGGCCAAAGGGATCACCATTGTTGTCATTTGTCTGTTTCAGCTTCAGATATTGGCCGGGATGAGATGGAGTTAGAAGAAGGAAATGCAATTTGTAACCAGAACAAAAGGTAGTGACCTAAATGCTTTCAATAATCACGTAGCAAGAGCAGTGATACAACGGATCATGGTTCACAGCTGAAACTGAGCAAGTCAACACAGCAACCCATGAGCAACACTGCCAGAAGCAAGGAGGGAGAGAGTGATTTAACAATTTAGTAGTGGCTCGTCAAGTGAATATCTGGATTCAGAGTCTTATCAGGAACAGTAACAGTGGCAAGGAGGGTAGAGTGAATGAAAGAACAGTATTACTGTCAAACATGATTTATAGAATTAATGACTGAACAGTGAGACTTACCAGGGACACCAACGAAAGCCAGGATTGGATAATAAAAATATTGTATAATGTAAAGTGCATATTTGATCCGCCACGATAATGACCTTCGATCATAATATGTAGAAAGAAACCAAACATCCCAGTTTAAACTCCTGTCCATTCTTGGGACATTCCAGTCAAATGTTCTCAGATTATGATCCATGACAGTAACATTCTAGTCTAATGTTCTCGGATTCAGATTCATTGTTGAAACATTCCAGACTTTGTGCTCAGACTCTGATCTCTCCCACCTTTCTCTCTGTAGCTGCTGATTCCTGTTAACACTGTTGGTGATGCTCTCACCATACCGTGGGATAACACATTCAACGGAGCACACTTATCATTAAAAGATGGAAACCGTCCACTGGGGTAATTGCAAGCCATGGAGACTAACATTAAACACAGTCACTGAACAAACAGGTCAAGTTAACCCCTTGCTGACATCACTTTTCATATCCCAGTAAAAGGGAACATTTACTCGGTGTGGATGGAATGGATGGGCATTGCTTAGAGATGGACCATTAATCTTTCAATCTTCTTATTGTTTCTTCCGTGTATGTGGGAATAGAGCAAGAACACTGCAGGACTGTGTATATTGTGTATTGTTTATTAAAGGCGACAGTGAAAAAAAATAAAAGACCAGCTTCATAAGGTGACTGGTGGGCTAATTTACAGAGACAATAAACCAGTGTATATGTTTATTGTCCATTGATTTTGTATAATGTTGCTCCTGGGTTTATGTGCACTGTTGTCATTGTTGGGACGTCATTCTGAGCATCGAGACTGCTGCGCAGGAGCAGGAGGAAGTAATTCTGTCCCCATGCCCCTATTACAAAGGGACAGGGGAAGGCCATTCAGCCTCTCAAGACTGTTACAGAGGGACAGGAGGAGGCCATTCTGCTTCTTGAGCCTGTTATGCAGTATCCATTTGTTGTAAAATACTTATGGAGAAGAATACTTCGAATATATATTTTAAAGTTTTAAGTTTAGTCAGGCCAACTTTGAACGTTTTATGTTGTCACTTTGAAAGTCTGCTTTGCAGAAGCTATTGGCAGGAAAGTGGGTGGCCTTCACAAATGAGTTACAGAGTCTAGCGTCAGGATGTTCCTGTCTATGAGCAGGGTAAGGTTAGTAGGTGTAGGGAATGCTGCATGGCGAGCAGAATTGAGGCTCTGTTCAAGAAAAGGCGAAAGCATATGATAGGTACAGACAGTAGGTATCAAGTGAATCTATCGTGGAGTACCAGGGAAGTAGGCTAATACCCAAGAGGGAAATCAGGAGGGCAAAATGGGGACATAAGATATCTTTCGAAAATATGGTAAGGGACAATCCAAAGAGATTATACAAACACATTAAGGCCAAAAGAGTGACTAGGGAGAGAACAGGACCCCTTAAATATCAGCAACTGACCTATGTGTGGAACTACAGGAGATCGGTAAGATGTTAAATAAATATTTTGCATCAGTATTTACTGTGGAGTAGGATATGGAAGGTAGAGAACTTGGGGAAATGAATGGTGATACTTAGAAAATTGTCCATATTACAGAAGATGAAGAGCTGGATATTTTAAAATGCATTAAGGTGGATAACTCCCTCTGACCTTTTAAGTGACTCTTAGTTAGGCACATGGACTGTAGTACAATGAAGGTTAGTCTGACCTTAGAGTAGGATAAACTGCCGGCGCAACATCAACAGCTCAAGGGCCTGTACTGTGCTGCACTGTTCTATGATCAATGAACTGATCAGGTACCCCGGAATCTATTGGGAAGCTGGAGAAGTAATTGTTCGGTCTCTGGCTGAGATACTTGTATCATGGACAGACACAGGGAAGATTGTGCCATTGTTTAAGAACAGTTCGGAAGGAAAAAAACAGGAAACTGTAGACAAGTGGGATGGATGTCATTGGTGTGTAACTTGTTGGAGGGGATTCAGAGGGACAGCATTTACTTGTTTGTAAATGCAAATTCAGATTAGCGATGGTCAACATGACTTTGCATATGAGAAATCGTGCCTCACTAATTTGATTTAGTGTTTTGAAGAAGTCACGAATAAGATTGATGAAGGTACAGAAATAGAACTGTGGAATGGAATATGGACTTTAGTAAGGCATTCGAAAAGTTTCCGCATGGTAAACTGGTTAGCATGGTGAGATCACACAGAATACAGGGAGAGTTGGAGGTAATTGGTTCGAAGGTAATAGACGAAGGTAATGTTTGTGAGCTGTGTTATTTGGACTGGAGGCCTGTGACCAGTAGCGTGCCACAAGGTTCTAATGCATTTTGTCATTTCATATAAATGATTTGGACATGAATACAATAGGAATGGTTAGTGAGTTTGCAGATAACACCAAAATTGGTGAGGTAGTGGACAGTGAAGATGGTTAACTCAGAGTAAAACAGGACCCTGATCAGATGGGCTAAATGGCCGAAGAGTGGCTGATGGAGTTCATGTCAGACAAACGGAAGGTGTAACATTTTGTTGAGGCAAATTGTGTTCGCACTTATAGGTAGGATCCTGGGAATTTTTTTCAAACACAGACAGCTACATAGAAATTATAGAAGCCCTGGAGTGTGGAACCAGGCCATTTGGCCCATCGAGTCCACACTGACCCTCCAGATAACATGCTGACCAACACACTCATACGTTACCCCGGTAACTCTACATTTCCCATGGACAATCTACCGAATCTGCACATCACTGGATACTGTGGATCAATTTAGTGAGGTCACTGAACCTAACCTGGACATTTTTGGCTGCGAGAGGAAAACCAAACACCCAGAGGAAACTCACGCACACACAGGGAGAAGGTGCAAACACCGCACAGAGAGTCACCAAAAGGTGGAATCAAACCCAGGTCATTGGTGCTGTAAGGCAGTATCGCTAGCCACTGTACCACTCATTGACCAGCTGCGAGAGAAACGGTATCCTCCCACTTTCTCTGGATCTGCCACATCTGTTCAAATGATGTCAAATTCCAGTGCAGTGCTTCCGACAAGCCCTCCTTTATCTCCACCCAGAATTCACATTCTGAATGACAGGGCCTTAAGCTGTGACTGACACATTGCCTGCTCTTCTGCCCTCGCCCTTCCCTTCTTGCCAGATCAAGTTGCCCATTAATACTGCAGCATGCAACATAATTGATGATCTAAAATAAAACAAGGAGCTGCATATACTGGAGATCGAAAACAAAAGCTGTTTTGATGAAGAATCTCCAAATTAAAAATGTTGACTCACTCTCTTCCTACAGGGATTAGGAAGAAGTGAATTCTGAAATGAATTCCTGATGAAGGGCTTATGACCGAAACATAGACTTTCCTGCTCCTTGGATGCCCCTGACCTGCTGTACTATTCGAGGACCAAACTTTCGACTTTCTTCCTTTAAATGGTACCAGACCCGTTGAGTTTTGTTTGCAAACACTGGTATATCTAATTTCCTGTTTAGAACGTACACATTTTTTCCCTGCAGTATTGACTCCCATACACATCTCCCACCAGTGTTTGCTTGTACTTCTTTTTTATAACCTCCAGTCAAATTGTTTCTTTGTAACCCTGATTGCTGGGTGAGATGAATGGTAGATTCAGCAAGATCTTTCCTGAGGCCTTTCTTGATGTCACAAAACCTCGCTGCACTTTGTTCGAACAATATATTAACTGGAAAGGCAGAGAAGGATATGGGACAAGTGCAGGGAAATGGGCTGAACGTTGACGGACATTTTGGTTGGTATGGACCAGTTTTGGCTGAAGGGCCTGTCTCCGTGCATGACAGTAAATGAAAGTGGTTTTGGGAATAAGCTGCGAGGGTGAGATTGAGCAAAAGTATCATGGAAGGGTGTGTTCACAGGTTTCAGAATGCTGTGATATAGACATTTCGATAGCATCCGGGAAAATAAGACAGGATTACCAGGAATGATGGTGAACAGAATATAGGTATGAGTTCAGATGATGGAGAGTTTTGGATGAGGATTTGTTCTGCAGCTCTGTAACTGTGAGTAGGTCAGCAGAGTCTTCAACTCATCCGTCTGAATTTAGCAATAATTTATCTTTGAGTGATTTTCATTGAGTGTGACAGGGGGATTGTCTGCATGAGGCTGAGCTAGTTTCCTGGTGCTATCTTATCGAACTCACCTCATTAACTACCACCCAACCCCATGGTGTCCTCTCATTCAATGCCAGCCCGATTCTCCGACCCATCATGGTTGGAGGTACCCACCATCGCCGGATGCCCCAGGAAATTCCGTGATCCCTGACACTGGTGCCATCTTTAAAAGGACAATGGGCACTCGATTGAGCTTTCCTCAATTTGGAGCTGCCATGTACAGTTTACACAGAGCACAGCAGATAAGGGAAAATTACACCACGATTTGTCAACAGGGTCACAGATATCCTGGTGGATGGGTTAGTACATCTCTTCCCAGAGTGGGCCAAACCACCAGACCCACCGAACATGGTCTCAGCTCATTACCCAGCTCAGTGCAGTATCAGCGATCAGTAGCAATGCCCAGCAATGCAGGGAAAACGTCGATGACATTCCCTACTCTGCGATGATAAAGGGTCATTGAATGCTCTCTCGTCCCTCGCACTGAATGTATGTCTCTTCCATCACCAACACCCCACAAGGCTCATGCTCTTCTACTCTCATTCCTGCACGCAGCAGCCCCCCCCCCCACCCCACCCCGTGTCTCTTGCCTTTGTAATATCCCCACAGATTGTAGTATGCTCTGGAGAAGGGTGTTTATGGAATGTTCCAGATAATGTTTCAAATAGTTCCCAGTTTCAGGAAAATGGCAGTGCCCCAGTGTGTAAAACATTAGGTGAAGGAACAGAGCGTTTTTTTTAATCACATGCAATTAAAATCCATAATGAGTCCATTCAACCCTTCAAATGTGCTGTAATTTCTTATCTTGGTTTCTTCAAACATGTGTTCGGCAGGAATTTCCCTTGGGGACCAACCCTCCAAAAATATGTTCCATCAGCTTTTTTACTTTCATACAATGGTAAACATGCTTCACACAGACCAATCAAAAATGTACTCATATTTTCTAGTTATCGATATCTTACCACAATTAGTAATGCTGGTTGTTCGCTTGGGTCACCTTTTTACATTAAACCAAAAATAGCATCCAATCAACTGTCTCGTTATAAAATATAATTTCCAGCAGAGACTGTATTTTTCATCAGCCATTATCTTGACCGTTATCTGAATTGTAACTTTTTTTCCTTCTTATCAGAGTTTATATTTTACTTTGACTTTGGCTATTTCTATCAAAGCAGTTACACAGTCTTGCAATCTGTTGGCTGGATGGCTGGCTTGTGATGCAGAGCAAAGACAACAGTGCAGGTTCAATTCCCCACACAGACAGAGGTTGCCACAAAGGGGACGCCCTCTCAACATCATCCTGTCACCCGAGGTGTGATGACCCTTAACGTGAACCATAATTTGTGGTCTCACTAATGATAAAATCGTCCTTTGGTACTCTACTCTGTCCATGTTAACATTTTATTTCTGTCAAAAATATTTTTATTCAGAGAAACTCGTTTTAATGCTCAATGAACCAATAATACCCAACTCAAAAAGCAATGCAAATGAACACAATTACACTTATGTGCATGTAGATAAAAATAAAAACAAGGAAAATCAATGGACTGAAGAAAAATTAAAAAAAAACGAATAGTAGAACTCAGTGCAACAAAACTATAGCTCTCAACCTTCAAGAGCATTAACTAATACACGTCCATTTGTACGTATTCTTCCTTTCTGGACATTACATTCATTAGTCAAGTTCGTCATAGCTATATAAAAGTCCTTATTAGTGTGGCAGATCAGCCTGTATCGTGGTAATTCAAAAAGGGCTGTCATGTCTTGTGAAAATCCTCTATTTTCTGGTGCAACATACCATTAAAAAATTCCAAAGGGCTATGCTCCATGACGAGGATATGACAACGCAATAGACCCAGGGGTTTTCAGACACCTAACACAACATAACATTTTTGTGAACACAGGGAGTGAGGGTATTGAAGTACTTTTCCTATACACATCTGAGTAAGGAAGACTGGGCAGGCCCAGGAAAAGGGAAACCTGAGCCATCTTCAATTCCATCCCCAAGATCCTCTCCATTCACCGAACACACCGCTCTTATAGCGCTCGTGGAGGTCGACAAGCAATGAGTAAGAGTGCCCATAGTCATTCTGTATTTAAGACATACTCCCATCTTGAAGTTTGAGAGAGGATCTGCAGCCAGATAGACTCTGTGAAGAATCATTAATTACATGGCGACAGTATTCTTACAGTTCGAAATACTTCTCGCATTTCACAAATATCGTCCCTGTGTCGAAGAGATCTGAACTCCCAACTCTCTTTGCAGACCTCAGAAAGGCACAAAGTCTCGTCTGAGGGGCCACTGTCCAACAAATGACAAAGTGTACTGACAGAGAGTGTGTTCTTAGCACTAAGCACCCTCTGTATCGGATCTGTACGGGTCTGTTAAAAGCGTGGTTCTTTTGGAATAACATCTCTGATCTGATAAAAAAAATAAAACAGAAGAGATCTCTACTCGGTAGTCTATTGTTACTACTTATTT